>NC_073691.1:84762459-84807459 GCF_029784155.1 Uranotaenia lowii
AAATTTGAAGTAGAGTCCGCTTGAAAGCTCACAACGTCCAAAACTGTGGAGTCCATCTCAAATATCAATAATAATATAAAATAATCAAAAACAATCCGAAAAAATGACCGAATATACATGTTATAGATAGCACAAGGTAACAAAATTTATAATTTCAGAGGTGCAAAGACTTTAAGAGCTAATATTGACTAATATGGGAGCTTCTGTTTTCGAGGTAACTCTTGAATATGGTTAAACAAACTCATTGAATAATTTGTGCACTTTTATGGCAATCTAATGAACATTTCAAAGATTTTAAACACAAAGGTTTTAATTCAATGAACAACTTTTTAGAAGACCGCGAATAATTTTGTCTTCTGAGAAAAAAAGCTACAGTTGTTTCTTTTTGTCAATTTTTCCCAAATCAGCAAAAATACGATGAATTTGGTAAAATTTAAAAAAGATTTGAACCGATTTGAAAATTAAATATTTTTTAAACATACGTCTGCGAAAAAGTTGTTGAATGAGTTAAAATCTTCAATACCAAATTCAAAAAGACGTTCTTGAATGATGTAAGAAAAAGTTGTAATCTGATCTGAATATTCTAAGTTTTAAAAATTGTAGGATCTAAATTTCATTTTTTAAACGTGTCTCTGAAACGAATAGCTAAGCAAGATCTAAATCCGTGATTAAATAAAGGATAGTTAACAAATTAACAATCAGGTTTCAGTTTTCACGTAGGTTTATTAGTTATCAAAAATCGATTTTACCTAATACTGATTAATTTTAAAACTTTCACACGTTATATCATTTAATCTTGATGTAGTAGATAAAATCTAAGAAAAAATGTATTTAGGAAGTCACAATCTTCTAAAATCAGTTATTATAACGTGGACAGCAAAAATGCTCTTCCCCTGTGTTTGTCAAATATTGTACAATATTTAGAATTTTTATTTTGTAATTTGTAATTATTATTGTAATTGATCCATTATTCAGTGACGGTAACTTTTTTGTAGAATTACATCAAAATTTAATCAAGGAAGTTTTTGTGAATTTCATTTCAAATGAAGATTTAGGTAATTTATTTTCAAATGGAATAAACCAAGAAGAACATTAAATTCTGAGAACATGACAATTTCGAAAAGAGCTTCGCGGGCCACAAAAAGACAGTCGCGGGCCAAATGTGGCCCGCGGGCCATGGTTTGGCCACCCATGGTTTAAAATCTTTCACATCAAATATTCATGTTATGGATGAATAAATCAGAAGAGTGTGTTTCTATTGTGTTCATTTTGAGTTCTCAAAGCCGAGAAAGGACAATAAGTGTTTATAAATGCTGTTTTATTTTTATGAAAGTTTAATGGCATTGCGGTGAACTTGATACTACGAAAATTCTTGATAGAAGAATTAAAGATTGAAATTAAATGACGGATAGACAAAGCAGATGCTTAATAGAAGAAAATTGAAAGATGTTGAAAATGAGCCAAGAGCATATTTTATGGAAAGCTTCAAAGGTGCGTTCTAGACCCTTTGTCCCACATCAATTGAATGGCTGAGAGAAGTAATAGCGAGAGGCGCAATTACGTTCACCCATACATCCAATCCGATGGATTGGTAAAGCACGTGCTTCCCAATGTCCGATTGGGAAATTTGGCATGGGAAGGTATTTTGATACGAAAAATATTTCAACCATTTTTTGAAACCCCTCCCTTTTTGCAGTTGAAAGGGGGAGGGGCCTCTTTCATATTTTTTACATAACTCAAAAACTCATAAAGCAAATGGAACCAAATTTGGCATGGGAAGGTATTTGGATACGAAAAATATTTCTATGATTATTTGAGACCCCTCCCTCTTTACAGTAGGGAGATATAAAGGGGGGAGGGGCCCTCTTTATTATTTTTACATAACTCAAATACTAATCAAGCAAATGGAACCAAATTTGGCATGGGTGGATATTTGGGAACGTGATATGTTTGAGACCCCTTCCTTCTTCCAGCGGGGAGAAAGGAGAGAGGGAAGTTCCATACAATTTTTATTGCATAACTCAAGAACTACAACAGCAAATGAAACCAAATTTGGCAAGGAACGATATTTGGGTACGAGAAATGCTTCTTTGAATATTTCGTATCCCTCAATCCTTCAATAAGGTGGATGAAAAGGGGGAGAAGAGGTCTCCCTTACAATTTTCAGTATAACTAGAGATCTGATCGAGCAAATTTGAACCATATTTGGCATGTGAGGGTATTTGGATACTAGAAATGTTTCTATTATAAATTGAAGCCCCACCCTCTTTCAGCGAAAAGATATAAAGGGGAAAGGGGGGCTACCATACCTTTTTTTTTTGCATAACTTGAGAATTAATAGAGTAAATGAAATAAAATTTGGT
Organism: Uranotaenia lowii; assembly: GCF_029784155.1. Lineage (NCBI taxonomy): Eukaryota > Metazoa > Arthropoda > Insecta > Diptera > Culicidae > Uranotaenia > Uranotaenia lowii. The sequence goes on from NC_073691.1 coordinate 84,764,823, forward strand.
ATCAAAAATTTTTTGAGTACAAAAAATACTTTTATGAATACTAAGTTCTCACCTCTCCATTCAACGGGGCGAATGGAAGGGGGGGGGGGGGGGTTGGTACATCCTTTCAAATTTATGCATAACTCAAGAATTTACATCGTATATAAAACCAAATTTGGCATGGGATGGTATTTCAATACGAGAATTTTTTTATGTCAAACAATTCCTTTCTGGCAGTGGGGCAGTGGGAAGAAAGATTAGAATAGGAAATAAAGGAAGGGAAGAGGAAAGCCTACATTTAACCTTTTTTTTTACAAAATCCGAGAAATGGACAAAACTTAACATGGAAAATCATTTTGGTATGATTCTATGATTATCTGACACACCATCCTCCTTTCAGTGAGTAGGTACACATAGGAGGAGGGAGATGAGCCCATACAATTTTGTTAGCATAAGTTCTCAATTTTTGCTAACGAAGCCAACAAATGGAAACAAATATGGCATGGAAAGGTACTTGGTTACGAGATATGTTTCTACGATTGTTTTAGACCCTTACGCTTTACAATGTAGAGAGAGGAAAAGAAAGGAGGGGGTTCCATAGAAATTTTGTTGTAAAGCTTATAAAATTATCAACCAATGGAACAATATTCTACACTCAGAAAAATACTATTATGTATGCCATAAGATTCTCTTATGAAGTGGCGCCATAAGAAAAATTATTGAAATTTATAAGATTGTCTTATGACGCGAATGAATTCTAAAGATGAACGCCTACTTCAATGAGAGGTTGTTGCTTTTCATAAGAGATTCTTATGGAAACAGTAAATCACTTAATTTCTAATAAGAAAAAATCTAAATATTTTATGCTGAAAACATTCACTTTATTGTTTGCCAAATTTGTTTAAAAATGAATTATTCATGGTCACCATCAACAGCGCATCAACAGATTTGCCGCATCTTAATCTTCGACTTTTCGTTTTTTGCCGATCAGCTTGCTGAAAAGTAAACAAATAATGTATTTTTGTTCACTATATATTAAACGATCACACCAAACACATCAAATCGAACTTACCATTCCGGAGATAACAATAACATTCAACATTGAAGGGAAACTATAATAACTATGAACTGGCGATTGCTTCATACTGTTAGATGATGAAAAAAAAACTAATGCCATGAATGAATGTGTTCATTATTTTTTCACAAAGCCGTTTCTTCTATTTTTCATATGAACATCGTATGAAAATTGAAAGAATTTCATAAGACTCTTATGAAACATTATTTTACACTCTAAAAAGCGGTTCATAAGATGCATCTTATGAAAATTATAATAAGAATTTGCCTGAGTGTATACAAGAAGATTTTTGAGAACAAAAAAAATGGGTACGATTATTAAAAATCACGATCTCCATTCAGCTGGGGGAAGGGAAGGACAGGGGGGCGGATTGGGCTCTCTTATCAGTTTTTTAGCATAAATTCAGAACATATTAAGCAAAACCAACCAGATTTTATCAGTTGGACTGTTTGCGTACGATTTATTTGGAACCCTCCTTTTTTAGGGCGGAGCTTAAAGAAACAGATTTAAATTACCAGATCTTTAACACAAATCAAGATGTAGCGGTTGCTTATGAATCATGTTATATTTTGATTTAAAATAATACCAACCAAACAATAAAAATTTGAATAAATTCTGAAAATATCATTTTATTTTGAAAGGTGTAGCAAAGCACACCGGGTCAGCTAGTTTAGAAATATAAAGCCTAGATTTTGCCAGATTTTGAGTAAAAATGTCCGGATTTGGCCGGCTCGGATACTTTAAAAAAAAACTTGAATGTTTAAGATCTTCAAAAATCTTCAAAAAATACGAATTTTCATAAATGATTTGTTTCAAATATGGTACCTACTTGTTCTTCCGTTCCAGTTCTAATGAAAATAGAATTCTTGTAATCGAGCTAGAAATTCAAAAGCGAATCAATGGAAAAAAATTCCACGGCTTCGTAACTCAGAATCTGATAATTTTATTTCAGAAATAAATTTATAATTGAATTTATGAGAATTGTTTTCAGAATTGATAACAATAATACCATATTTCCGAATGACTCTGCGTTTACAATATTTCAGAATAATAATAACTCTGATACTGAGTATCGGAAAAAAACTTTAAGACACTTTTCATCAAAATCGAATCAAGCTCCAATACCTACTTTAAGATTATAAAATCATTGTTATTTGTTGAATGAATAGTAATTAACTTCATAAACAACATCATACACTTTGCAACTTTTTAAGGAATTCCTAAAATTGAATAACTTTATGAGAAAATAAAATTTTTGAAGAATTGCGAGATCTTTTTAAATCATCATTTAATCCTCTTTTTGGCCATGATATTAAACTGACAACGATGTTCATGTGGTTCCGGAGGTTTTTGGGGGAATAGGATGACCAAGTAGACCCCAACGCAGTAAAATATCACTAAAGCCAGCCCTAAAGTAGATATTGGAGCTTGATTCGGGTTTTGTAAGAAGTGGTCTTAAAGTTTATCCAACACTTTAAATATGACTCACCAAGATATCAATGCTGTTAGAATAATTTGTAATAAAATGTCAATAGCCTACATGACTCGCTAAAAGCGCGTCAAATACTACTTCAATATTTTGCTTCCCAAATAATGAATCTGTTGAGCAAATCTCATTGTAGTCCGGTTTGAACCGTTGACTTCGAGGTCATGAAAAATAAGATATTATCTTAAATAAGGTACATATAATACAGATAGAAGAAAATTAATAGCGAACAACACCTTTAGTGAAAACTAACATGAACATGTTGTAACCAATATTTACCAAAATATTTGTTTGAAGTTTTTGCAAAAAAAAACCTCAAGTGTCTGGTAGTAGACAAGTTCCCCAGATGTATCAGGAAATTATGAGAATTGAAAGGCAATTTCTTTTGGAATCCTTCATTCAGCTGATACTGACCTTCAAAAGTATGGATTTCAGTAAATACGTATCGTTTGGTTGATAAAGACGGTTTGGTTTTTTTTTCGGAATCAACGAAAGAGGCATCGCCCTTTTAAATAAATTACAATTTATTCATTTATTTTCTTACACTTGGCTTTTACAACACTTGTCATGTTAATGCTTTTACAGTCGTGATGTTTTGAAATACTTACTATCATTCCAGGTTGTTGGTTTCAGTCTACACAGGATTGTTTGAAATATTTATGTTTTGTTTCTACTCAAAATTGATATTAGGTATCTGCTTGATTAGCTATTGCCATTTGCTTTTGGGTATATCGGTTGGAATGTGGAAATGTAGAAGAAAGTTGATTTTGTTCAAGCTTCACGTTTGTCTCCTGTCTATCAGGTTATGACTTTTTTATGTGTAAGGATCCAACTCACAAGCCTTCAAATGTCTAAGCTATAATTTGTAGGTTTTTTTTTCTTCATTCGTTAAGTTGTTTTGATTTGTTTGTGTGTTATTCTACTAGACTACCGACATTTCGCTAAAATTTAAATTTGCTTTTCGTTGTTCTAAAGGTATTATGTGCTTATTAAATTTTCAATTGGTGGAATGTGATGAATGCTGGAGTTCTGGGAACGCATCGTTTTTTAGAAATCCGTATGTTTGGATGAGGAAAGATGTAATCACTAGTTCCTCTTCTAATAGCTTCACTTGGAGGCACAAATAATACTACTTGAAATAAGACTGTTGTTATGTACTGTTCATAAACTCTAAGGTGCTAATTGAATTTCAGAGGCAATATTGTGGTGAAAGGACTGACTCTCGATGAAGAATAATCCATTTGCAACATGCTGTATTGATACGGGATCAATAAACTGCATAGTGATAGTCAAAAAAGAACTGAAACAGATTCATTGGCACGATGTTTCTGTATGCAACTAGTGTGTAGGTGTTTAAGATTTTTCCTCCTCTGATTCTTGGCTTTCCTTGCTCTCTTCAGAGCTGTCGGTTTTCGGTTGGGTAGTTACTGCGCTCTCAGCGGTGGCGATTGTAGTTACGGCAGCCGGTGTGGTGGTAGCATCAGCTTTGGGTTCTGAGGCATCGGCTGCAGGTGATCCGGTTTCTTCAGCAGTAGCAGCAGCATCCGAACGTTTAACCGCCGACTGGTTTTCCTCTGCAACTACAGTAGCAACTTCGACCGCTTCAGTTGTGGTTGGTGCATTTTCTTCGGCCTCTTCATCAGCATTTCGTACTTCTCGGTTAGATTCATCTGAAGCAACAGCTGCTGGTTCGATAGCATCGGCAATCTTTACGGTGTCTTGTTTTACCTCCGCCGTGATTTGAGCGGCATCAGCTACGGCATCCGATGAGGCTGCTGGAGCTACAGCAGCTTCTTCTTTCTTGGTCTCGCCGGTTAGTCCAGCTTGAATTTCGATCGGAGCATCTTCAACCTTGTTAGATTCTTCGGGCTCGGAGCTTGCTTTCGTTGAAACCGCTTCAGCTGCAGGCACTATGGTTGTAGGGCTTTCAGTTGGCTGCTCTGCCTCAACTTCTGTTGTTGTCGCAGGGGCGCTTTCATCAACAGTGGCTGCTGCTACGGCTGGAACTGCAGGCTCTTCCGCCGCTTGAGGCAGAGGTGAGGAGAAGACGCAAGCGCAAAGCGCTACCAGCAATACCAGTTGGAGTTTCATTCTGCAAAGAAAACAAAACGGAGAAACTGCATGTATTTTTATTGAAACAAATTTAGGTTGAAATTATGTTGGCAATTAAACTTTAAATTAAATTTTCTCTAAAACAGTGGGTTGCGTTCAAAAGCCAATGCAATCCAAGTGCGCCAAGAATTTTGTCAAACACAAGTGGTAATAAATTTCTGGATATTAAGGTACACAAACAAGACCTTTGTGGTGATTTTTCTTTAATTCTAAAAGAATTATTTTACATAAATGGAAAAATTCGATTGTTTACCAGCGAAAACATCTTTGTCGTAACTGTCGGCGATGCCTCAATGATAAGTACTTATGTCAAATAAATAGAGTCAGTACCTTCTCGCCAGAATGCGGTTCAGTAATTCTCGAGTGTTGTGATTATTTGATACAAAGGATGATGGTCTCGGTTACAGTGCGGCCGTTCCAGCTCGGAAGAACATTCATTGAATTTATTGGAAAAGGCAACGAAGAAACGAGGGGAATTGCGAGAGTTTGTTCAATTTCTCCCTTCCACGTGACCCGTTGTTTTCCTCCCTTTCGGTATAACATTGACGGTTTGTTCATTCATGCTTGAATAAATCGGAGAAAATTAAATTATGCACATACGACCGGGCAGCCGCTTGGTCCAGCATCAGCAGCAGTAGCATCGTCAACAATATAAACCTACTAGGTAATGCTAAAGTATGCGCTCGAGAAATCTCTACCAGATTCAAGCATTAATGGTTCGGTGCGTGCGGAAGAAAAGTGACGACGCCCGGAGAATGCCTTTGTCCTGGCCGGGCTTCCCAGAAGAACCAAATTCTGCTGGCATGCCTTCTAGTCGGAACAAAGAGACCTCTGCTCGGACGACCATTATGTGTGTCATACCAAATTCAATATGTGTCAAAATATGAGCGGACAGACTATGCCCTATTCATAACAACCGGAAGAAGAATGCTTCTAAGATAAATTCCGATTTGAATTCTATCAAGTCATCATGGTTCTGTTGTTCCCGGTTAGCTTGTTTTAATTTGGCGTTAAGAATTTTAGAAGACAACCGAAAACATATCAGTGTGTGAGCAATGGACATTTTTGAGGTAGAGGTTCCCCAATTTGAATAATTTTTATTTGACTTACGTAGCTATGATAAAGTCTCGAAAAAAATGAAAACATTTTACCTTTATCCGATATAAACGGTAAAAAATATCATAAAAAGGATCCAGAAATATTTACGTTTATTTAAATTGGTACCTATTAACAAATATCAATAACTCCAATTTTCAATAAGTGCGATGACTCAAATAGGCTTTGTCGGATTCCTCAGAAAAAATCTCTTAAGATACGTCCCATTTTGTTAAAAAATTTCAAGTCCGAACATGCTTTTTCGGAAATAATTGGAAAATGTTGGGGAATTGAGGGTAAAAACAGTCAACTCCAAAGCGTGCGGTGGCTAAACAGCCTTCATTAGATTTCTTGGAAAAAATCGCATAAGATAAGTCTTATTTGGTTCAAATTTTTTAAGTCCGAACATGCTTTTTCTGAACTATTTTAAAAACGTAAGGGAATTGAGGGTAAAACAGCCATTACTCCTATTTTCAATGCGTGCGGGGCTTTAAATAAGCTTCGATGGATTCCTCGAAACCGAATCACACATAATAGGGTAACGAACCAATTTTGGACCGCTTTGGGAAGTGGCTATGCTATTTTCTGAATTAAAAAAGTACATGTTAGAATTTTTGACAGCTTTATCCGTTCTGTCCAGCGTATACCAATACGCTTGAAGAAGATTCTATGTTCAGAAAGTTCAGTTACTAGCATGTTCCATTATAGAAAGTTCCAGAATATTCCATTACTATTTAGCATGTTCTACCACAGAAGATTCCAGAATGTTCCATTCCTATATCATTGTATTTCCGATGTTTCTAGAAAGGTCCATTATAATCCTTAGAAGAATCTAGAATATTCTGTACCGTCAAACGGGGCATCATGCAACAGCGGGGTTCGATGCAACATTTATATAACACTACATTGAATCAATTTTTAATTTAATGTATTGTAATAAAGTTATCTTTTAATGAAAACAAAATGATGATGACATAATTTCTCGCATCTTAAGCTAGTTGTCTTAAGTTTTTTATTTTTATGTAAAATTTGAAAAATCGAGCAATAAATGTACAAATTTTAACATTTTTTGATGCCGAAAAAAACTTTACCCAGTATGACGGATCGGCTTGATAAAATTACCTACAAACTTTTTACAGGTTTCCTCATGTTATACCAACATTGTTGGTGTAAAAATATTTTTCGAACAATCACCCAATTTTTTTAAATGAATATTTTTAAAATTCAGTTAGCTGTCTGGGGTTAAATGCAACAAAATGCAAATCAAAGAAATACCTTGTAAATCTCGTTTCCATGTGCTGGAATATGAATGTTTTGCATCACGCGTTTGTAAACATTTAAATTTCATTCATCCAAACATTTATTTTTATGATTTCAGCTTGTAGAATTTTTCGTAGTATTATTTAACCCCTAAATGTATGCAGCATCCTTATTTTCAGAAAAATGTGAAAATTAGTTTTTACAGACCCAAAACCTACTGCAATTGGTGTTGTCATGCGTAAAAGTCTTTAAGGCATCGCAAATATATTAAAAACTATGAATTTTCGTACAAGTTCATAGGATTTTTCATTAAAAACAAAGTTTGTTGCAAGTTACCCCATTTTCTAAAGAGTGTGAAAATCGCATGTTTTGAGAAAATTAAAAATAACTGCAGAAACCAATAATTTTTTTAACTACGCCAATTTGATACCCCAGCATCCTTGAAACTTTTGATGCATAAAGGATACGATTAACTGTGAACATAAGTTTTTTAGAAGCCATTGAAGTTGAAAATTGTTGCATGTTGCCCCAGTTGACGGTATTTAATTTATTGGTATAATTCCGTCGTTTCCAGAACATTCCATTAGCATATAAATACAGAGTCGAGTAATTTGTGAGTTAGTATTATTCTGCATTTGAGTGAGTATAGTTCCAACCTTCAGTGAGTATAAGTGCATCCTCAAGTTCGTGTCCTAAGTGAAAATAAAGTATTCCCAGATACAAAAGTGTGGTTTTGTGAATCCAAGTACCAAGAAAGTTATCCCCATCGACGTCAGTGAAGTTACCAAAACTTTGGACTGTTGTCGATGTTAGAGTTACCAGTACTCTAACCAAGATTTCCTATCAACATTTGAGCTTTCCGTTTCCTGCAACGGAACACTTTCATTACAAAGATCGAGACTTTTTCTATCGAAACATATTTTTTTCGATCAGTACTCTGGTCGATATTTTGGACCACCAGGTTTCTACTATGGACCACCCTTTGGACCTATTTTGGACCACCCTTAAACTAAATCTAAATTTTGCTTTATTTACGACAGCAATTCTTTTCCATTGTCATTCTTGTAGACAAGTTTGATTTGTTCACGTTAATTTGTTGCTGAACTAACTTTTTCAAACCTTTCCCCAGCCTCTATTTAGGTACACTTGTTTGTTGAAACTGGAAACTGTTAGAAAAATTAATCTGGTTAAATATTTGCCGATTAATTGTTGGTTTTTCCTCGGTTTTTCCCTTCCTTTAGACGGGGTTTATATTTCGTCTCTTCTACTTAACCAAGTATATTTTTCTTCTCGTAAATCATCGGTTGTAATCGAATGGTGTAACCTTTAGACTAAACTGTCAATAATTTATTATGAAGCATAAAAAATAATGACTTGATTAAAAAATCGTGCATGTTCACATTTTTCATGTTTTTAAGCTTCTTTAAGCTGTTGCTTTTGACAAATGCTTATCAAACAGTTGCGATTAATGTGGATTGTTAGATCAACAAGGTTTAAAGTTCAAAAAGTAAGTTAAAACAATTATTGGCTTGGTTTTATGCCGATTGAAATAAACCCCGTTTAAAGGCGGGTTTGGGCCTTAGCGAGTTGATTGTATAAAATAATGCCAATATTCCAAATTTTATTTTTAGTAAGCGTTTGAAAAAGTGTTGAAAATTCTTTTCATATCGTTTTTCACCGTCTTATTACATTCATGAACATTTAACAGCTAATATAATATCCAGGTTATGTTAGGTGGTCCAAAATAAGTCCCTAAAGAATTTAGTAGGACCTATTTTCGACATGGGTAAATTTGGTATCAAAACATGTTTTTTTGGTTCTTCAAGCTTGCAAACTAGTTTTCAAGTGTTTTTTAATAGCTTTGAACATGCTTGTAGTTGTATAATTCATCACAGCTAGAAGAAAACTTATAGAAAGTTGACTTCAATAATGGCACGTCCTCCTGAAATAGGCTTGGTTCGGCTCAACTGTGAAAATTCAAAACATTATTTTCAATTTTCTCTCCCTTATCATCTTATTTAAATTGAATGTCAGACAAGATTAGAATCATAAGAAGTAGTTTTAACTATATTTGTTAAAAGAATCATGATTAAAATGTTTTATGAGGGGAATATTGGAAAAAAGCTGAAAGGTGGTCCAAAATATGTACCCGGTCCAAAATAAGTCCGTTACCCTACGTTCCATTTAGTTAAAAAATTTCAAGTCCGAACATGTTTATTTCTGAAATATTTGAAAAATGTAGGGAAATTGAGGTGAAACAGCCAAAACTCCAGTTTCCAATCCGTGCGGTGGCTCAAATAGGCTTCGTTGGATTTCTAGGAAAAAATCACACGGTGGCTAAAACAGCCTTCATTCGATTCTTCAGAAAAAATCGTATAAGATAAGTCTATTTTTGTTCAAAATTTTCAAGTCTAAACTAGGTTTTTTCCTGGATTGTTTAATAAAAATAGGGGAATAAGGGCATAAAAAGGCACTATAATACCATTCGTAAGCTCGTGCGGCGTCTGAAACCACGTACAATCGATTTTCCGGACATTTTCACTAAAGGAAAGTACTTTTTCATAGATTTGTTTTGTGTAGGAAGGAAGTTATTGAATTTTTTCGCGGTTCAAATACTTTTTTCCTCATTCTGCACTGTGTATTGTGTTTCAAATGGGTGTTTTAAGGTTTTTAAATTATCAATTTTATTACAATAAGGATTACAATAAGGATTTCATATCGTAGGGTTATAAAAAACCTTTTGATTTGCTTTGAAGCTTTTTAATCACCTTAAAAATGTTATTATTAATGCTTTCTCGATGGAGACATTCATCTGTCCCAATTTTTTTCCATTCATTCGAGTTTCTTTTTTCCAAAATGAGGGTTAAGGATTCCTACCTATCCCCATCAATTTCTCAATATAGTTTTAAGTTAATTTCCCAAACTGCATTTGACTGAATGATAAATCGTTTTTTCGAACGCATTGAAGGGCACCAAATTCGATCAACTGTTAATTCTACCACCAATTGCTTTTCATTACCCTTTGCATACAACTTCAACTTCGATGTCAATGACTCCCCGTGGTCCGGGGGCCCAGCTTAATCTCCCATAGATCTTCTACTCCGACACTTATGGCCTAACATAAATCCTGCCCCGAGGCTCACGCCGCCGCCGACGACGACGAATCCCACCGAAAAAATGCGCAATGTTATTTCTTCTTCCACAACCCCGCCACTTATCCGCAAACTAAAATTGCGGCCACGTACCGTTTTCAAGGTCACAACGGATGATCAACATCATCATCGCCATCATCTATAAGTGTGGTAGATATAGGTACCAGCTATCTAGACACAGTTATTGCGAACATACGAGTATTCAGAGACCTCTGTGCTCGGTGGAGAATCAACACGGGGGGATTGGCTCATCAACAATTTGTACCCACCACGAGCCACCTTCCGAAACGAAGAAGTTTGCAGCGAGCATGAAAACAAGCCAGCAAGCAAGCAAGCAACCGGGCAGAAGAACGAAAATAGTGCTGTGAGATAAATTAAATTGTTCATTAATTTGAGGCAACCTTCCGATGGTGTAAACAGTGTTGATCTCGGCTTTGTTTGAGGAAGCAATTTTTGGACTTTTTATTGCCTCCTATTTCAGGTTGGATCATTTCGAACCGTAAGATTCCTCTAAGATAATGAATGTGCACAAATTCCCCGCACCACAGATTCACAATCCTTACAGGAGTAGGGAGTCATTATCGCTTGGGTATCCATTGAAAATTAACATTCGATCGTTCGAACTATCCTAATCGGTATTGTCCGGGATCGATTTACGCTGATTAAGACCCCCCAGGTGGGTATTTAGAGGAAGGAAACGCAACAAAGACCAATAGCTACATAGCTAAATATTCTTCAACGGCATTTGGGTACCTGATGGTGGGAATACCTCACCGTTTTTTTTTCTACGAGAGCAGTAAAAACACGCTACGCGAACATTTGGCGCCGATTCGCCGATTAAGATGAACGCCGACCGCTTGGAGATGGATTAATTGTGGTTAAGTGTCGTGGTCAAGATCGTTTTTATTTCGGTTGTAATTGCAGCTAATGAGCTTTTATAGCGTAGAATCGCTCTTCGATGGCGATACGGAGGAAGGAACATTAGAATCACATAAATAATTTTTCTTCCTTTAGGGAAAGCTTTCCGGAAATCAAAGAAGTGCACTGTTCAAAATTAAAAAAATTAGGATTTTTTGTTTAAAAATATTCTATGCTCAAAAACATTAACAACAAGGAATTTCTGTTTGATATGAGCGGGTTGATACAAATGAACCAATAATAAAGCACTGTTGCATTTTCGTTGTAAATTATTGGGTGATAAATTCTACAAAGTGGAAAACAAACTACTTGAAGACGTAATAGGTGAACTGCACAGCTGCACATGAGCTGATTAGTGTTTATAAACTTGTGATGTTTTAATTTTTCTAACGACCCATGATTGGTGGAAAAAGTCACTCAAAATAAACAAAGCTGGTTCGCTCAACAAAGGAATTCTTGGCAACAAATTGTTTATGAAAGCCTGTGATTGAATTCCGTTCATATGTACATTGTGTGGAAAATGCCATGTTAATGAATAAAGATTTGATTTATGACTGAGAATAATTCACCCTGATTCCCAGACCCAAAACCCGTATTTTTTTTATTTGGATGCGCCTGATTCAAGCTGCCAAACTTCGAATAGTGTCATATTGACACTCAAGAGCGGATTAGGGATAAAAAATTATTAAAATTGTTCCAAAATCATATCGAGACATAATCCAAAAGCCTGGTGAAATAGAACAGTCTTCGATACATAAGTTTTATTGATTTACATTGCACTAAATATGCTTTTCCTAACTAAGATTTTATATAAACTGAATAATGCGTGTTAGGTACTTGATCTGATCACATCAGTCAAGTAATAGACTGGAATAGTTAGGTTTTATGGGTTTGTTTCCTTAAAGTCAATCGACTGATAGAAAAAATCAATGATAACAACTCATAGTTAAGAGAAAAGTTAATTTACTAAAATAAGAAAACCGCCAAAAGGGAAAAACGGAACGGACTTACCAAAGAATGATATCTGATGTACAAGAAGTCTGAGGAAGTACATCGCTGTTCTGTGGTTTAGTGACCACCTGAAGCGCTGCTTCTTCAACTTTAGTGGGAAGTTATCGAAAGTATCGATCCTCTTCAAACTGTCTGTAGGCATTCAATCTCTTCTTATTAAACAACATTTTCAGCACTAACTATATAAAATTTATAAAACAATTTACATTTTGAAATTTAGGCATGAAATTTCTACAATTATACAATTCTACAATTTTTTTCGCTGTCAGATAAAAATATGCCAGCTTCGATCAGGGACAGCCTAAGCAATTCAAAGTTTCATAAGATTCTTTTATAATCAAAATAGGTATTCTTTGTAATTTTTTTTTTGCATTCTGGTTAGAAAGAAGTTTCGGAAAATACCCGAAGTTATGAAAATATATATTCTATAATGGATCACTGGAAAATCTAATTTTCCGCGAGGAGAGCTGTCAAACTTCATGATCAGAGTAGCAAAGAAAACACAAAAAATCAACAAAACATGGCACTGAGTTGCACTATGAGAGATCACTCGGACAAAAATCGATAAGAAAATTCAAATAAATTTTTAATAGAAATTAAACACTTTCTATAAAAAAATGCTCAAATATCAGAACCTTCCCATTCTTAAAATATTAAAAAATGAAGAAAAGTTGCTTGTGAAATTTGAGAATTTGTAAATTTGAAAATTAGTTGTTTGTTGGTATTACGAAACCTTTTTTTCCCAAAATAAAATGTTCTAAAAATTGCTCCGTAAACTCCCGGCGCAAATTGCACGCGAGAGTGATTAAATAATACTCATCAGTGAGAGCTAAGCTCAATTAGAAGAGTTGAATTTGATTCAAAGACAAAACCCAATTGCGTAACAGCTCTTGATTGTCCTTTCTAGCATAAAGATGTGAACAAGATACACAAAATTTTGACAAATATGTTTTGAGGATATCTGGTGCACTGTTAGTCGGCAGTGGCAAAAAAAACAAACAAACTTCCAAAACCAAGGGTGACTCCTACTACTTTGGACCTTGAGCCTACCTTAGTTCTAAAATGCCGATAATCGGAAATAATTCATTCCGTTTGCATAGATTCAAGACACTCCTATCGAAAAAACGAACACTTATTCTTCCTTTATCCTATCCTACCGCTACTCGCCAAAGTAATCCTAATAAAATTTTCAACATTTTTAAGAAGTGGTAAACAGACAAGCAGTATTTCGATAAATCAGAAAGATTAATAATAAAATCACATTGTTTAACATGCCAACCCTAACTTTAAAGGAAAACTACCTTTGCTGTGATGAGTATGACTGTACTATCTATTTTTCCTAAAATTATAAAAAAAATCATTGGAAAACAAGGATGTCAGGCCGTTTTGTCAAAAATCAGGACAACATGACAAAAAAAAATCAGGATTTTTCAGGACACCACAAATACTGCTTAAATTTCATAAATGAAGAAGAAATACAGGTACTGAAGACCTGAAGCAGGGCTGGTAGCGAGTCACTTTTTAGTGACTTGGTCACTTTTTTTGGGTCAGTCACTAAAAAGTCACTTTTTTCATCATTTGGTCACTAAAGTCACTATTTTCCGAAAAATGGTCACTTTTATCAATAAAAGTCACTTTTTTCACCGATAATAAACCAATGAAAGAGTCATTTGAATTGCGCGTGTTAATATTGAGGGTAGTAACGGTAAATTACTTGATCAGTCAGTCAGAAATTTTTTTCGCCTCCGGCGGAACTTCGGCATGAATCACCCTTGGCTTGAGACATTTCGATCTACGACATTATTTGACGATCGTGAATTGAAACTAACTTTGATTGTAGATTCTAGTTTTTAGTTCAATCAACCTTTTGTATTGGAACTCAAAACTTTATATACAAAAACCTTATCTCGTATTTAGTTAGAATGGGTTTTTATTAAGAAGTGTAACTAAGATTGAGATTGAAACGAACCATTTTTTTTATGAAAAAAAATTTTTTATGTCATAACAAATGTTATGATGATATGAAATATTCTTTAAAAAACAATTTCAGACTCAATTTTATTTCGTGTTTTTTGTTCTTCTAAATACTTAAAAAAAGGGTTGTAAAAATTTACACAAGGCCACAAAAATTACATTTTTTTAGGTGCAATGAATTTAAACGGTAATTTCAACTAATTTGGGTTCCCCGAATCTAAATATGTATGCAATATTTCTATCAGCTTTTATATTTATTATTATTTATTCCGTCTTTGGTTTAATTACCGTACAGACTGATGACTTAAAAACTATGAAATTCTTCTTAAGCCTATTTTCAAACGACGTTTGCACATATTAAAATTAAACAAATTATACACTAAATTAAAAAGTTCACAACACTTGTCGATAGGGTGGTTTTGGCCATAGGCAGTACGGTGGTGAGGAATTGAAAGAAACTGACGTTGTCGAAGTGTTCTCGTTGGTACATAAATGTTAACACGTTGTAGAATGTAAGCACAGTCAATACGGTTGGTCAATGTGTCGAATATAAAACCTTGCTGCAGTTCGACGCGCCGCTTTTCGAGTGAGGTTAGACATATCAGAGCACACCTTTCCTCGTACGGTGGGTTTGTTATTGAAATGAAAATAATTTGAATCTTTAGAGATGTTTCTGCACTTTCTTTTTACAAAAACTCAAATCAAAAACATATTATTTAGAAATAAAAGTTTTATATGAATTAATGAGCTTTAAATAGAATCAAGTTTTTTTACACTTTCTGCTGTGATGTCAAAATACTTGTAATGACATTTTTCCATAATCAGTTTTCTATCAATTTTACTAGTAATAAACTCTTTATTACCAAAACTAAATGGCCGAATTTGACAAAATTTCTAGTTGAGGACACTATTTACTAAATCAAACTAATCTTTTTTATTTCCATACTATTTTTTTCAATTTTTTAAATAAATCTACCGAATTTTATTGTACAGTTTTTTTTCAATTTTATAATCAACTTGCCGGATTTTTTTTAATCAAACTTTTTAAATTTTTAAGACATATTTTTAACAATTGTTTCCTTGTATTTAAATTCTAAATTTTCGTGTTCTTAAACCATAAGCTTTTAACTCCAAATTTTAAATAAAAAAAACATAATTTCAACCTTCTGTTCTTTCAGGACCCAATATTTTAATCAAAAGAGACAAAATACTCCGAGCTTGTAATTCAAAGCTTAAAAACCTGCGATTGAAACTTTATAAACTTTTTATTAATATTTTTTATATGAAATCATATTTTTGGATCGATCATGATTTTGAAATTAATCTAAAAAGTTTGAAAAATTGTTCTAAGTAGCAACTTTCAAAATAAATTTTAATACGCAGTGTTAATAACAAAAGTTTTGAACTCATTATTTTTAATTTTTTAACAGTTTTTATCATTCACATAATTACTCATTTTCTAACATTTCTTTGTCAGTGTAGTTGAACATAGAGGATTTTACTTTATTAAAGGTTTTATGTCTGGCTTCTATAGCTGGCACTTTTAAAATAATTATAAATATATTCTTCTTTTTATAAAATTAAATTAAAACATCAAACATTGAATAAATTCTGTTCAAAATTCATTTCTATTCAGTAATCGGTAATTTACATTTTAAATCGCGATTAAATATTTTTTGTTCAAATTAAAAAATTACAGCGGAATTTCTCACTAAACTTCCAGTTAAAAATGAGGAAAAGAATTCCAAATTTAGATGAATAAAAATTAACAATTATTATCATTTTCCTAACATCTATTCATGGTAAGTTTTGTACAAGATTTGACATTTATTTTAGAATTCAGATATTTTTTAAATTTTAAATTAGCTAAGAAATTCTTTTGAAACTAATTTGTTTCTTACTTTCTTGACTTATCGAAAATTTGAAACATTCATTGTAATATGTTTCCTAAATTTTGTTTATCAGTAATTTTTTTAGTTTTTGTGTTGAACATGAGTCACAAATGGTGTAAGAAAACCCTTTCCTTTTCAATTGTTTATTTTTTTTATTGTTATTAATTTTATCTAAATTTGAATTTTGAAAACCCCCCCGGGAGGGTCTATCGCACGGGCCTGACTGGTCACATTTTTTGTACTTCAAAGTTATTTTTTCGTTCTACATAGTCACTATTTGGTCACTTTTTTCGGTCCTCAAAGTCACTATTTGGTCACTTTTTTTCAAATTTTGGTCACTAAATTCCCTACTATTTCATTGTCAAACCGCTACCAGCCCTGCTGAAGACGCTTTAATTTACGCACTGATGCGAACAGAATCTTGGCTGGACTTCAGTTTATTTGGAAAAAACACCATTTCAATACCGTCTGAATCGAAGGTTTAACTATTTTGTTACAGAATTATTCGATATACTGATAATTTAACTAAAAATTCAATTTATTTAATTAGACATTTTTGGAAATTCAGGACAATTCAGTATATTTAAAGAGGTTTAAAAAAAAAATCAGGACAATTCTAAAAATCAGGACGGTCTTTCGAAAATCAGGACAAATCCTGATTTATCAGAACACCTGGCACCTCTGTTGGAATACCCGGAACAGGGCGCATACAGCTACGGTTGTTTGCATTTTGAGGAAAAACAGGCAAGGGGTACCAAAAGTTTCTCAGTGGTGGAGGGTGGAGACGGGGCGCTTTTTGACAGCCAGTTGTTCGCCTACCATGCCTAGGATTACGATTGCCTGTCACGTGTTGATCCCGTGTTTTGGTAGGTAAATCCTGGAAAATAGGTAAAGGGTCCAAAAATAGAACACTTTTGGCCATGATGTTCCATTTATAGAGCTGACATCATTTTTTTCCAATGCTAAGAGCATCTGTATTCGTACTCCAAACAGCCGGTTTAGACCCAAATTCCGACCAAAGCAACCGCATCCGTGTTCCATTATACCAGTTTCATCTCAACATTTTTGAAAACCGGTATAACGATTGATCCAAAACTGATGAGATTTGGAACCAATTTGACCTAGTTCTAATCCGTTTGACAGTTAATGGAACACGAGTGGGGTTGCCAGTTTTTTCACTGGATTGGATCTAATTTCTTCGGTTCAATTCTTGTATAAATTAGACTCAAGAATAGACCACGGATACAGGTGCTCTAACCAATCAATAAAGGTACAAATTTTCATAAGGGCGTAATTAGAAAGATAGGTATTGAGCATTTACAACTTGTTTTGTCAGCTTTCGGTAAATAAGCTATAAGTAAACACGCAAAATCTTCCAATTATTAAGCTGCTGAGAAATGTGCTAACGAGGAAAAAGTTTGAGATATTCATAACAGAAATTAAGGTTTTTATTTGAATCGATAACAATCCCTAGTTGTTAGTTCATAGTATTTTTTTTTATTTAAATTAACATATTTAATTAGGTTTTTGATGTTTTTTGAGAAATCTAACTTTTTACTGGCATTTTAGATCTAGGTCCAATAAAGGGTACAAATCTAGCACCAAAATAAGAACAGTAGGTTCAAAGTGGGAAATTTTGATCATCCCTGTCTTTGTAAATCTATCAAAAACTTTCTAAAACCCACATAACACCCGTCCATGTATGAAAAAACATGGTTTAATATAAACCACCTCTTAAATGGTCCAAAGTAGGGCAACTAACCTTTCTCCAATTTTATTGACAAACGAAATGAAGGTTTTTTCACACATCGACCGCAACAAAACGCCTAATAAATTTGCAAAATATATCGATCATGAATGGTAAATGAAAAAAACAACCGCCTCGACCTGGAATCGAATTTGAGTCTTTTGATTACCTCTCCGACACCTTACCAGTAGGCTAAATCGTCAGTTTTAAACTAGTCAAGCTGTAGCTCTATAATTCAATTGATTTCATCGAGTTGAATTTGCTGTTAGATTCTACCGCAGAAAAAGCTCATCGTGCCCCGATCAACAGTGCTCTGTTCGCCCCGAACCAAATTAATTTGAGAAAATACGTGATTCTGTTGAAAAAATGGTATTCTTACTATGCCCCGGATGCTTCTTATGCCTTTATCTTCCCTAATTTTGCGTTTTCCATGTTAAATATCGAAAGAAGTTACGGAAAAAATATTTGGGAAGTTTAGGTAGTTTGTCATTGTGAAATTGTGAACTTCTCTTGGGATTAATGGTTACAGCATAGCGATTAATAATTGCATGTTCCATTGCATGATCCGCTGCAAGCGGAAACGCACTTCCTACTTCAACAATTAGTGAGTTTGTTCCATGTTCCTTCTTATTAATTTATTCTGAACTAATGTTCCAATCGGATGTTTCTAGGGGGAAGTGTTCCTAAATGCACATAAATTGGGTAATATGCGCCAACAGCCGATTGGCGCACTAAAGTTGTCTTTGCTAAATGTAGGGGAAAACTGTACAAGACGCACCAGTTAAGCATAATCCCTATTTACAGCGATACCCATCATCTATGAACCAAATTGAAAGTTCATGACGATTCAGGGATCATATTTACATCTTTTCAGAAAGAAATAATATGTTAAAAACACGATTTTGGTTATATTTTTGTGAAAATCTTAAACAGCCAGAAAACAAGCCGCGGGGTAGAACGCCAAAACTAGTGGACAGAACGCACCATACCGAATGGGTGGTGAGAAATGGAACAAAGATTATACGGAATATAGTTATTGAAACATCAAAATGTTTATTACATGTTCATCGTATTTTTGCAAATTAACCATACTTTGGCAATAAATCATATTTTATTGCTTAATTTAACGAAAATTTTGCTTTTCAAAATTCACTTTTTCATTTCCTTAGGGGAGAATGAGGATACTTGATCCCTGGGGATACTTGATCCTTAGCTATATCTCGAAACTGGAATGTCTTACAAAGATTAAATGTTCTAGAAAAATGTGCCAAAATGAGCAAAATAACAATGCTTGTAGTTTAAAAAAATTACACAAAACAATTGTTTGAGTAATTGAACTTTGTTTAAAAAATTTCACAAAATGTAACTTGAAGATCTTTTTTCATCACTTTAAAATGTTCCTTACATGAGAAAATTATGAAAAAAATATTTGTTCCAATGTATCAATCGTTCGAGCGTAAAATGAACTTCATAATGCCATATTTTCAAAGTAATGGAAAACTCTCAACTTTTTTCAGAATTTTTTTTCTAAAATGTTGGTTTTGGGTACAATTGATCCCCTAGAGTTGGGTACAATTGATCCCCCCTTCTAAATGGCATATTCTTCTTCTGAATTGATCGTTATGATTGCTGATTACGAAATTACTATTTTTTTTTCCAAAAACTAATATTTATCAAACAATTTTCTGAAGAAAAGAGCAAAAATAATTAATTTTTACTTAATTATAAAAAATAGCGCCTTTAAGTATGCAATGTTATTAGCGTTGAGACAAAGCTATAGAATTTTCTTCTTATGTCTGCTATAAATTGTGAAATGAGAACAAACATGACCCAAATAGACAATAAACATTCTATCTTGGGGTTTTGTTTGATTTGTATACAAGGATTAGGGCTTCCTGAATGAAAGATCAAGTCTCCTTCAATAGGGGATCAAGTCTCCCCTAACTTCAGAAAAATTGCAATTTTTTTACTCCAACGAAAATGCTTCTAGTTCATCAACGGCTTCAAGTATCGTTCTAATTTTTGGAGCATATAAACTTGAAGTTACAAGCTGTCTGAAAATGTCAAAGACGGCGAGTTGCTAAATTTTTCCAAAAAGATATGGTGAAAATAAGAAAAGGGGATCAAGTATCCCCACTCTCCCCTATAGGTAAAACGCCTTCAGGTAGGCAACGAAATTCAATTTCTTGACTGATATCGCGGCAAACATGGCGGCAGATAATTTTTTCGAGTCAAATATTGGTGCACGTTTTAAACTCAAACAAGGACGAAATTTGTTGTAATTATGCATTCTTATCGTAATTTAGTAGTCAGCAAATGAAAAGAAAGACATTTTGTTTTGGCATTTGGTCTTTCTCAAAAGTTAACAGCATTCAAAATTTTAGCCTAAAACACGTGGTTTTGCGAGCATTCTGCCCCAATTTTGATATGATTAATTTTAGTTAAAATTTGTGGAAAGTTAGTGAAATATAATAAAATATTAACAGCCATTCGAAAGTGCATACAAGTGTTAGAACGAAAAGCTGCTGTTGGATTAGATAGCGCAGACTGGTTTACCATAAAACCGTATATGTTCACCATAAAAAATAACAAGTTTTAAGCACAATCCATTAATTCTTCTGTTTCTAAGAATTAGAGTCGTTTTTGTGAACTTTTCATCTAAAAAATGATGAAAAAGCTCGTTTGCTACAATAAAAATGAAGAAAAACACCATTCGAAGCCAAAGGTTACTGTATTTTTGAGAAAGAATGGCATGGGCCATTTTACCTCGCTGGTGCGTCTTGTACAGTTCTCCCCTAAATGAGAGGTAAGTTTTTGAATACCGTCAACTGGGGCAACATGCAACAATTTTCAACTTCAATGGCTTCTCAAAAACTTATGTTCAAAGTTAATCGTATCCTTTGTGCATCAAAAGTTTTAAAGATTCTGGGGCATCAAATTGGCGTAGTTAAAAAAATTATTGGTTTCTTCAGTTATTTTTAATTTTCTAAAAACATGCGATTTTCACACTCCTTAGAAAATGGGGTAACTTGCAACAAACTTTGTTTTTAATGAAAAATCTTATGAACACGTACGACAATTCATAGTTTTTAATATATTTGCGATGCCTTAAAGCCCATTACGCATGGCAACACCAATTGCAGTAGTTTTTGGATCTGTAAAAACAAATTTTCACATTTTTTCTGAAAATAAGGATGCTGCATACATTTAGGGGTTAAATAATACTACGAAAAAATCTACAAGCTGAAATCATAAAAATAAATGTTTGGATGAATGAAATTTAAATGTTTACAAACGCGTGATGCAAAACATTCATATTCCAGCACATGGAAACGAGATTTACAAGGTATTTCTTTGATTTGCATTTTGTTGCATTTAACCCCAGACACCTAACTGAATTTTAAAAATATTCATTTTAAAAAACTGGGTGATTGTTCGAAAAATATTTTTACACCAACAATGTTGGTATAACATGAGGAAACCTGTAAAAAGTTTGTAGGTAATTTTATCAAGCCGATCCGTCATACTGGGTAAAGTTTTTTTCGGCATAAAAAAATGTTAAAATTTGTACATTTATTGCTCGATTTTTCAAATTTTACATAAAAATAAAAAACTTAAGACAACTAGCTTAAGATGCGAGAAATTATGTCATCATCATTTTGTTTTCAATAAAAGATAACTTTATTACATTACATTAAATTAAAAATTTATTCAATGTAGTGTTATATAAATGTTGCATCGAACCCCGCTGTTGCATGATGCCCCATTTGACGGTAATATGGATTTTTTTTCTTCATTATCATTCGTTGCTTTGACGACATATTTGAATTGTTCGGGTTACTGTGTCAGTCATGGATGTGTGGTTAAAGTCAGAAACTGTTAATTGATTATATCGATGTTCAAAACTTTTTCCCGCCAAATCTTTTGAAAGAGTTAGTTTCGAAAGATTTTGTGATCTTGTGAATTTTTTTCTCTGTTCTTCCAATATTTATTTTCAAGAGCGAGTATAGGCACTATATCCAAAGTTAATGACCAGAGATGATGGGGCACAAAAATCCGAAACACGTGGTTTAATTTAACGTTTTATTTACATTTACAATTATAATTTATCATTTGATTCAATTAAGACTTGTTTTGGATTTCTGTGCAGAAAACCCTCATTTCCATCCACATAAGGACGAACTCTCGTGATCCACCATCAAGGAGCACAGTAAATTTTAGCAAATGTGTTTCCAACGTGAATATGACATTTTATAATCATGGAAACGTATGGTACTGCTGTCCATGTTTCTTCTTCCCTTGGTTCCAGTTGTCTCTGCGTCCAAT
Source organism: Uranotaenia lowii (assembly GCF_029784155.1). Lineage (NCBI taxonomy): Eukaryota > Metazoa > Arthropoda > Insecta > Diptera > Culicidae > Uranotaenia > Uranotaenia lowii. The sequence continues at coordinate 84,786,850 of NC_073691.1, forward strand.
ACTGCACAGTGGACTCGGCCGAGTTAAGATGGGTAGTTAATGTACTTTTATTACTCACCGGGATGTGTGTAAAGAAGTTACTGAAAAAAATATTAGACTGGCAAACTTCTCTTAAATTTCCATGATTCTCGGGTCCCAGGGAAATTTCAAGAATCGAAAGAGAGTTTCTAAATTTCTCATAGAAAATTCCTACAGATTAACTTCATTTTGAAACTGTTCGAGTTTCAGGAAGTGACTCAATGCGAATATCTGAGATCGTTTTATGCAGCTGCCCATCCATACTAATGTGGGATTAGAAAGTTCTGACGAGGAAAAAGCTACAGATTACGGATATGGGATGGGAAACGTGATCCATTGTTGCTAGACATTTTCGAATATTTCACTCAAACCAAATCATGGGTGATACCCGATTGTACACAAATCGAGATCCCAAATGATTCACCATCATCATCTCAAGTGCGCGCGCTCGGACAAATGCAAATACAATACAGATTGCGGGTGGCGATTTTGGCTCGGATCAACCTACATATCTAGGCTGCATGTTCCCTATTCGAAGCACGCTCCAGCCCAGCTTTGCATTGCTAATACGAAGGTATTCTACTGGGTAGATACTTGGGTGACCGACAACAGCCTGACGTCGAGACGTTCTGAGACTGCATCATTCATTGCATTTGGTCAATAAACGTGTGCGTTTCACGGTGCTAAGCTCATTCTTAAATTTTCCCCCTATAGTCTTAGGTTTGATTTGATTGTGCCGCCCGCGCGATCGGGGAAGTTAGATTAGAAGAAACCCCGGACCGGATTGGGGCTTGGACGGAGATTGTGGTGCTGCGGAACATGTAATTGCGCGCAAACGATTCGTTCTAGAGGGCCACCTCACAGACTCTTGCTGTGAGTCATGCGATCGGGGCAAAGCTACTCATTCTAAGTCGTTACCTACTCCAAGAGTAAAACGAGTAAACAGTCCCGAAAATCGCAGGGAGTGTGCAGTAATGGTTGATTAACGGGTAGCAAACCGCTCTAAATTGAGGTCATGCCACCTGAACATTTTTGCCAATTTACTGGGGAAAATGGTGTTTTTATTTTTTTAAATTGCCTTTTCCTACAGCTTCCACAACATCTTGTTTAGATACAGTGTCAAATGAATGCCACGCGCCCAACCAACCAGTGAGCAAGTTTATCTTTTTTCTTCTCTTTCTGCGCATTTATGCATAAATAATGCACCGCCAGTCAAGGGTTTTGGGTGAGAGGAGGCGGAAAGAAAAAAAAAGTTTGAGATGGCTTTAATTTTGCAAGATGCCTCCTCCGAATTTGAAGGTGTAGTTCGGATCAATATGTTGGAGTTGAGGGCATCGAACAGGTTAAAAAAAAAACACTAACCGAAGTTCGGCAGCCACGAGAGTAGGTAAACGATTGCTGCGCCGCAATGCTACCGAATTGAAGTTTTTAGGCAACAACAACGGCGGCTTTTTAATAATTGAGCACCTTGAGGCACCCTGGAATGGAAAATCAATGCAGGTGTGCAAGTGGTAGGTATAAAGTTATACCTATCTACTGGCAATTGAACGAAAATATGAATAAAAAGTGTGCTCGAATCGCATGTGCCTTCTTATTAATAATGGTATTGACCTTTCTCGGGCCAAGCCAGCATGTTCCATTTATAACGATGTGGATAATTTTAGGCACAGTTTGACAATTTTTTTTTCTAAGAAACTCGACGAATAGAGAACTTTCTAAGATATACTAATTGATAACTCTATTAAAAATTCTGAAACATATCTACACCAAAAATACGGACTTTACTCCAATTATGAGTTCTCAATATTTCAACGTCATTGGCATAAGATGTGAACGCCTGCGACTAGGATTCGAGATGAAAAAGTTGCGGTGAGTTCTAATCTCACTTTTTTTTTTAATTTTAAGCTGAGTAATGGGATGAAGATGAACATATAGAATACACCTTTATAACAGTGCGTTTATCAATTTGATAACACTGATCAACTGCTAGTAACTTTTTTTTTGCTATTTTTGAAGTTATTTTGAAATTTTTATCTTTAATGTACACTCAGATTCTAGATCCAGAATTCAGATTCAGAACCTCGGAATTCACATTCAGAATTAAAGTCTGTTTCACACAGAATCTGGTCGCATCTTTTCATTTACTGAAGCGCCCCTAATTGTCACATCGTAAATCTATTGACAGTGTTTTGATCCGGATGGTTTGTTTACTTAGTGGTGAAAATTTCATCAAGATTGAAGCAGTCAGTCAAAAGTGATCGACGATGGAACGCGAAAGGCGAGAGAAAATTCTGCACACTCACGTAGAGAAACCGACGTGGTTAGGGGTAAAGATCGCGAAATTCCTGAAATATCCAAAATCGACTGTAAATTCGGTGCTGCAACGTTACCGGGAGACCCTTACGGTGGATCGCGCAAAACAAACCAGGCGTAAAAGTGGAACATATGACCGGAAGCTGCGAGCAAAGGTAATTCGAACAGTTCACAATAATCCTGGAATCTCCTTGCGTGACTTGGCGAAAAAGTTCAAGACGAACCACAGTACAGCTCGACGAATTTGTTTGCGAGAAGGCTGGCTTGCGGTCGTATCATGCAAGCAAACACCCCAACAGGACGCTGAAACAAAACCTGGTTGCCAAAACCAGGGCAAGGAAGTTGTACGAGAAAGTGTCGACCAAGTACAACGGATGCATTTTGATGGACGACGAAACTACGTCAAAATGGATTTTGGACAAATACCCGGTAACAAATTGATGTCGTTAAGTGGTATAAGGAGAACAAGATCGATTTGGTTGAAAAAAGTATCAATCCACCAAACTGTCCGGATTTTCGTCCCATCGAAAAATATTGGGCAACAGCTAAGGGCAAACTGAAAAAATATGACAGAACCATAAAAAACCCGCTCAAATGGAAAAGTGGTGGAACAAGGTGGCGAATGAGGTTACCAGCAGTACTGTGCAGAAAATGATGGGTGGTATCACAAAAAAAGTTCGAAAATTCATCCGTAAAGCTGACGAATGATTTTTAAGTATTTTTTTCCTTAAAAGTGCAATAAAAACCCTACAAAATGACATTTTTACTTTTGTTGTACGTTAGTTCTTTGAGGAGAAATGATCTATTTTATCCGACCAGATTCTATGTGAAACAGACTTTAAGATTGAATATTCAAATGGAAAAGTAGTCAGATTTCAGTTTTAAAATGTAGATTCTTAATCGAGAATCAGAATTCTAAGAGCTAGTTCACTGGTGTTGGAAAAAAGTGGTAGAAATTTTGACATTTTGAAAATTTTACCATGCAAAAATGTTTTCAAGATCTTGGGGCGTTGTATTTTTTTACAACACTGTTTCTATTTCAGCCGTATGTGAGAGAAAAATTGCTATTTTTGCATCAGAGCATGCGAAAATACAACACGTGTTGTAAAAAAAACTAGAAGTCTACAGATCTTGAAAATGTTTTTGCATGGGAAAATTTTCAAAATATGCCGTAAGTGTCAAAATTTCTACCACTTTTTCCCAACACCAGTGAAAGCAAGTGCTCTAAAATGGAAAAGCAGAATCGATGATGTTATTGATGGGTATCGAGGTAGGCGGTGACCGTTGATGGGTGTGTTCTTTTTTCCGTCGCAAATTTGAGCTCCCGAAAAATTCATTCGAAATTTGTGGTTTATGGAAGAATAGATAGTTTTCGACTTGAGTCCAGCGCTTTTGAATCCTCAACCACGAAAAAAAGAAATAACAATCGAGACGCTGGTGCTAGCGCTTCGCCTGAATTCAACCGGCTAGTTAAGATGTCTATTTAGATCCGAAAGGATTTTTTTTATCGATTTGAATTAAAAACACAGAAAACAGACGTACAAGCTCGAACAAAAAACCGTCAAAAAAGTGTGTAAAATTTCAAATGCTATCACCAAAAAATACGTTAGAAACTGACTGCAAACAGTGTCATCTATTGCGCCGTTCAAGAGTTACAAATCAACTTTTAAGTGCCCAGTTTTCGAAAAGGCGTAATCGTAGCCAAAAAACAAAAATTAGTTCAAAAAGGGTGTTGGGATTTTTACACAAGTTTCGTGGGCTAGCTTGTACGTCTGTTCTCTGTGTTAAAAATTCAAAGAAAGTTATTTTGAATCAGTGATGAAGGTGGAGAAACTTTAGTGATTTTTTTTTAAAGTTTATTATCTTTCTGACAAGGGAGATTATTTCCGGGTACAGTAGTAAAATAAGAGTGCCAGCGTCGAAGCTTTTTCCTGTAGATTGCTGGGGGGTTGGACAGGGCATCAAACGAGCGGAAAACTGATATACATTGCCGGCCAAAAGTTCGGGATCACCCGCCTAAAAACATGCAAATTTTGATCGTTCATATATCAGCCGTCTTAGGACATATTGCAAATCTTCTGATCTCATTTGAAAGATAATGAGCAATAGCTATTTCGGAGGTATTTTGCTCATAAATAATGTTTTAGTTTTACACTTAAAACTTAACCTAAAGTTAGAGCATTTAAAAAAAAACGCACTCAATATTCAAAGCCGATCATCTCGCGATAGGGTGGACCAAATTTCAAAATTTGAGTTGCATTAGAATCCTTATTCTATACTTCTCGAAATTCAATCAAAAAATTTTGTGCAAAAATTTAAGAATGTACTTTTAATTGATAAAATAGACACTTAAGTTATCGTCCAAAAGTTTGGGATCACCCCTCAGTATGGTGTATTGACCAAAAACATGCAAATTTATCTCATTCATATCTTTCTCATCTAACATCGTATTGCAGATCTGAAGGGTGCATTTGAAAGCTTAGGAATTGTTGTTTTTCCATAAATTCATACAAAAATTATATTTTAAAGTGATAACCATAAACAATTTACTTGAAATTAATTGTTTTTTGAAAATTCACACTTATGATTGTGAATTTTTTATGGTAGTGATTTAAAATATAATTTTTTAATGAATTTATGAAAAAACAACAATTCCTAAGCTTTCAAATGCACCCTTCAGATCTGCAATACGATGTTAGATGAGAAAGATATGAATGAGATAAATTTGCATGTTTTTGAAAAAATGATCCCAAACTTTTGGTCGATACACCATACTAGGGGTGATCCCAAACTTTTGGACGATAACTTAAGTGTCTATTTTATTAATTAAAAGTACATTCTTAAATTTTTGCACAAAATTTTTTGATTGTGTTTTGAGAAGTATAGAATAAGGATTCTAATGCAACTCAAATTTTGAAATTTGGTCCACCCAATCGCGAGATGATCGGCTTTGAATATTGAGTGCGTTTTTTCGAAAATGCTCTAACTTTAGGTTAAGTTTTAGGTGCAAAACTAAAACATTATTTCTGGGCAAAATAACTTCGAAATAGCTATTGCTCATTATCTTTCAAATGAGTTCAGAAGATTTGCAATATGTCCTAAGACGGCTGAGATATGAACGATCAAAATTTGCATGTTTTTTAGCGGGTGATCCCAAACTTTTGGCCGGCAGTGTACGATGGATTGTGGGTTCAAGCCAGCCGGAGTATCTCGGCAAATTTGGAATCTGGAATAGGTTCCTTAGGGACCTTTCCAGGTATCTTTATTTGTTTCGAACAGTTTGAAGTGAGTAAGATGAGTCAAACCTGTCCCAAGCCAGTGGTAACGGACCCCTTGGTTGTGCTGCAATTATTGTTTGTGAGTTAAGCATGAACAATATTTGAATGTGTGATCGAGACTTCCCGTACCGCCTCGGGTCGAAAGACCTATCAGCCACTGGTGGGTTCAACTACATACATACATACATACATAATTTCCATCTATGCATTCAAAAATTATTTACAAAACAAAGTTTTTCATTTTTTTTTAATACACTCCTTATATGTATACTTTGAACTTGTTTTTGTTTCTTAGAATTGGAAAAGTATTTTGTTAGGAACAACGAAAGCACCGAAGAATAGTTATTAAAACTTAGATCTATACACTTGTCAAACGTGTCGTGATTATCTCCCTTTTCCCCCATCCACACAAAAATTGTTTTTCTAGAATTTATTCGTTCTACTGAGCCACACCTACGGTTATGGAATTCGAAATGCTCTAGTAGGTACCATGATCACGGAATAAACTATGGAAAACAAGAACCTCATATCATTTGAAAAGTGAAATTAAGAATTTTGAGCGGCATTTCGGGTTCAATGACTTAAGGTGGATGTGACTAGTCAATCAGGCTAAGCTAAGCCAAGCTAATCAGAATTCTAAAATCGGTTCGAAAGATCTTCACTAGTCAAGAAAAAGAATTCTGATTCCAGAATACGATTTTTAAATCAGAAGTTAAAATTATGATACCTTCTAAATACCCATATAACCAAAATTCGCATAGTTTGCTTATCTTGTGCATTTAAAGTTCACATTTGGCTGAATAAAAAAAATACTCGAGAGAAATGAAAACCGTTTTCCAAAAGTGCTTTATTTAGACTTCTGAACGAACACGAAAAGTCTATACAAGTAGCAATTTTCGATATCTGATGACAGAAAAAAACGTCCACTTCACTCAGCCACAGCCTACTCTTCTGATGCAGAATTTTGAATTAGTGTAAAAAACAAATTTTCTGCATCAGATTTCAGAATAAAAGTGCACTATGCAGAATCAGAGTTTAGAATAATAATTTAGTGTCGAATTCTGATTCCAGAATAAGTTTCTGAAATGAAGAGTTAATCTAAAACATCTGAACTAGAATCGAGAACTAAACATTCAGAATTATTTTTGTTTAAATTTAGGAAGTTCAGAATTATAATTTTCTATCAGATTTCCAATTCGAAACCGGAATTTAGATCTCGGATCCAAAGTCAGAATAAAAACACAGAACCAGAATTCAAAATCGGTACCTACCTGTGAAAATATTACGTATATCGATTCTAAATGACAATTTTGAGTACAAGTTAAGAATTCAGGATTAATAAATGTTTAATTAATTCAGGATGAGAATTCAAAATCATAATTCAGAATGCAAAGACAATCTTTAGGAACTGATTTAAAAAACCGAAGCACAACTGAAATCCAGTATCAGGTAATATAATTGAATGCTTTACAGGCCATTTGCACGATAATTAAAACAAAATCAGAATTCTGAATCAAAATTTACCATAAAAGTTCAAAACAGGAATTTAAAAACGAAAAACATCATAAAATCGCACTGTTACTGTTGTTCATGGCTCTTCCTGAATGTAATGTCCTTTATATGTTTTTCCCAAAAGAAGCTTGTTTGATACCGCAATTGTCACTTCCGGCTTTATTGCCTGCTACTTTGTATTGAATCCTTCCAATCAATAATGCACGTATCAAACGTGTGCCGCTGCTCTTTTTTTTATCCCCCAGTTTTTGGTGCACAACATGATATTTTCCCATTTTTTTCTTTTTCACTCACCTGAAATTTGCTTCTCACTTCCGCACCGGCTTATTTACGTAACAATAAAACTTTGTTTTTCCTTCGGCGGATTGAAATGTATCACAAGACAGCTCAGCTTCAAATCCAACTGCAGCGTGTTGTCGTCGTCCAATTATCAGTTGATCCGATGACGATGTTTCAAGAAATGCCCCCAAAACCACCCGTTGATGAATCGTTTCGGAAAAGAAAGTAAAAAGGATAAAAAACCTTATTAGCAATCACTTTAGAGCACTAAACACTCAAGTTTCGTATCCCTAGACAGGATTTCCACTATTAAATAATACGCCTTTAAAATATTCAACCGCTCGATTTTTTTTTGTTTCAACAGGCTAGTGTTCTAAGTTCGGTTATTCGAAGTTCACTAATCCGTTCATAGAATCAAAAACAGGGAGGAAATCTCACTAGAACGACCATCACCTTCTGACCGCTTCAGCTTCGGGGTAGAATTTGACGCGCACTCCGGTGCTCTCGGTTGCTTTTATAGGGAATGCGCTCTGTCTGCGTCCGTCCGAATCCGAAGAAGTGATGCACTCTGGTTTGGCCGGCCGCCCGACCGGGTCGCAGAATGTAATAAGTAAGCAAGCACACAACAACCACACAGAGCAGATTTTCTACCTCTTCGAGGAGGAGACGGTCTCAGTCTCAGTCTCAGTCGGTCCCGGCCAGACTCAGCAGAATAGAACAGAATCGGACCGAATAGAACAGAACAGAACAGAACAGGCCGTCAGTTAGTCAGTCGGTTCGGATATTATGTTGGATGCTGTCTGATAGGTAGTAGGTATAAAAATCTACCACCCGGTCTCTCGAGATGATTTTTCTCATATGCTCTCCCCGAAAATTTCGAGGAAAAGTTTACGGTCTGTTTTTCGGGGGTGGTTTGGAAATCATGTTGATTTGAATCAGAGCATGTGAAAAATGGTAGAAGAACCATGTCAAAATTTGAACAGTCAAAGATTTTGTTAGTAAATATAAAAAACATTTAAAAAAATATTTGTTGCTGTGAAAAGTACGTTTTCTAATTCGAATCTTTACTAAGTTATCTGAAGATATTTTATAAAACCATTAAAAATTATTTCTGGATTTTAAAAAAATCTCCTGTTTTAAGAGGGTTTCAAGAGAGGTTAAAAGCGCTACAACTTGAAATCAAAAATATTTCCATTGAACGAGCCGTTATCAAAATATATGCGATCTAAATCATGATGTCACAACGCTCAACTTTTCCTTCAAAACAGTACTTTTATAATCTTCTATCGGACCAAACTTCATGAAAATTTTACCAAAGTATCAATTTATTACAACCAACAAAGCACTGTTTGGATTTCGTAGGTTTTTATTTTATTTTATTTTAGAGCGATTTAGTTTCGTGACGACACAACGCGCCATTCATTAAAAAAAAGCATTATTTTCAACAATTTTTGTTGACATTAAAAATTTTTGACAAAGTTATGCTTCGAATCACTAATCGTACTTCCACAGCCAGAACTTAAGTCTGAGTCCCAAAGAGTTATAAAAATATGTTTATTATTCTTCTTGTCTTTGTTCATGCTTTCATTTATGTTAACTAAGAAACATTAAAATAATTTAAAACATAAAATGGTCGGGCCTACTGTGCAGCACAGAACGCAGTTACGTCGAGGAACGCATCGTATGAGGCCTGCTGCAGGTGTTCTTGTGGTATTTTATCCCATGCTGCCACGAGATGTCGCATCAGGACCTCCACACCTTCATGTTTCTTAGAGCAGACTTCGGCCTCCAACATACTCCAAATAGCGAAGTCCATAGGGTTCAGGTCTGGTGAACTCGCCGGCCAATCGGAGCTCGAAATGAACGCTAGAAAATGTTGCGCAATCCAAAGTTGAATTTTATTCGCTTTGTGAGCCGGTGCCGAGTCCTGTTGGAAAACCCAATCCCTGGAACCGAAATGTCGACTTGCCCACGGTTCGACGACATTCTGTAGAACTAGTTCCCGGTATATATTTTGGGTGGCTGTCAGCAAGTCGGCATGGCTTCGTGATCTGTCTGGCAACCAAACTCTGTCGTTCTGCTTATTCACGAACTGCTGTACGGTGAAGAGTTTCTCATCGGTAAACACGATATTCTTCAACCTTCCTTCCGCGGCCCTCTTCAGCAGCGCCTTCTCTCTTTTTACCCGTTCTTGTTTCTGCTTCACCGTAAGGTCTTGAACCTTTTGGATCTTGTAGGGCTTGGTCTGAAGTTTATCCTTGAGGGTAAAATCAAAGTCTTTACAACGTCATCCGGTACCAGTTTCTCGGTTTTTTTCCATTTTCTTAACATGTCCTTCTCGTCTTTGACTGTCTTCTTGCTCTTCCGAAGTTTCCGTTTCATTATTGCCCTGTATTGCTCCTCCGGGTGCAGCTCCAGACAGTTTGGCGGGTTCACGTCCTTTGGAACAAAATGGACAGAATTGGCCTCATATCACTCCAGGAAACCATGCCAAATCTGGGCAAAATAGTAAAGCTTTGTCGTGCTGCTGCAAGAACGGCAAGAGGCGCTTCTCGAGGCACTTAGATTTGTAGATCTCGCAATTTACTGTGCCCTTTGTCTTGAAAGGCTCACTCCTCAGTCCGCAAGAGCAGATGGCCTGCCAAACGAGATATTTGGAGGCGAACTTGTACATTTTCTTCTTCTCAATTTTTTCGTCCACATCGAACTTGCTCTTGCCGGTGAAAAACTCCAACTATAGAATTAGCTTAAAATTGGTTTTTATAAACGTTTCTTCGTCCATCACACAGCAGCCATTTTTTGTCAGCAGCAGTCTTCTCGTAGAGCTTCCGTGCCCGAGTTTTAGTTGTCGATTGTTGCCACTCATCGCGGTTTAGTAAGTTCTGTATCTTGTATGTATGTAGTCCAGCTCTCTTCTTTGCATTCTTGACGTACATAGCTCTACGACATGCCGATCTTTTTAGCCAAATCACGGCTTGGGACGTTGGGATTGGCTTTAATCAACCGCTTAACCTTTCTCTCCGTCTTCTGGTTTTCCGGTCCTGGTTCCCGGAACCCCTTCAACACTCTTGAGACGGTTGAATGATGAATGCTCAACATTTTTCCCAACTGCCGGTGCGACAGGTCAGGAAATTCTAGGTGTTTGGAAAGAATTTGTTCTCTCGACTCGCGTTTTTTCACCTCCTCGTTGAATCGAAAACTTCGACTTTGAGTTTGACAGCATGCAAACAATTATTTATTTTATTTACATAGTATTCCGTCTCACGACATAACTTGACGAACATAATTCCTAAAATTCACTCGGTCCATGGCAACCGTTCTCCAATTTCTCGGACACCCCACGTTCGCCAGATAACGCTCCACTTGGTCTAACCACTTCGCTCGTAGGGCCCCCGCTCATCTTGTTCCTACCAGATTCGTAGCGAACACCTCTTTTGCAGGACAGTCGACCGGCATTCTCGCAACATGTCCCGCCCAGCGTATCCGGCCAGCCTTCACCACCTTTTGGATACTGGGTTCGCCTTAGAGTCGCGCTAGCTCGTGGTTCATCCTTCGCCTCCACACTCCGTTCTCCTGTACGCCACCAAAGATGGTTCTTAACACTCGTTGCTCGAATACTCCGAGTGTACGCAGGTCTTCCTCGAGCAATATCCATGTCTCATGCCCGTAGAGAACAACCGGTCTAATGAGCGTTATATACAGGTTACACTTCGTGCGAGGGCTAAGTCTTCTCGACCGCAGTTGCTTGTGGAGTTCATAGTAGGCACGACTTCCGCTGATAATTCGCCTCCGGATTTCACGGCTGGTGTCATTGTCTGCGGTCACCAGTGAGCCGAGATAGACAAAGTCTTCGACTATCTTCAGCTCGTCGCCGTCGACTGTGACCTTGTTATTGCTGGACAAGCGGATCCGCAGGCCAGCATGTACTTCGTCTTGGACGTATTAATCATCAACCCAATCCTTCCTGCTTCGCGTTTCAGTTTGCGGTAGATCTCCTCCACCGCAGCAGAGGATCTGCCGACTATATCAATGTCATCGGCAAAGCAGATAAGTTGACTGGATCTGTTGAAAATCGTGCCCCGCATTTCGCCTACCGCTGAACATCATGCAGGATAGACCATCACCTTGTCGAAGTCCCCTGCGCGATTCAAATAAACTCGACAATTCATTCGAAGTCCGCACACAGCATTGCGTTCCATCCATCGTCGCCTTGATCAGTCTGTTCAGCTCCCCGGAAAAGCCGTCTCGTCCATGATTTTCCATAGCTCGTTATGGTCGATCGTGTCGTATGGATTTGCCGTAATGTTAACACTTTGTAGGCGGCATTGAGGACAGTGATCGCTCGGTAGTTCTCACAGTCTAATTTGTCGCCCTTCTTGTAGATGGGACATATTACCCACTCCTTCCACTCCTCCGGAAGCTGTTCTATGTCCCAGATCCGGACTATCAATGGGTGTAGGCAATCGGCCAACTTGTTCCATTTTGATGAGCTCAGCTGCGATGCCATCCTTCCCAGGCAACTTGTTTCTATTCAGTTGGCGAATGGCTTCCTTAATTTCATTCATCGTTGGGAGTGTCTCCTCTACGTCGTTGGCTACGTCGGCAATGTACCTTCCCCCACCGTCTTGATCTCCTGCATGTGTGCCGTTCAGGTGTTCATCGAAGTGCTGCTTCCACCTTTTGATCACCTTTAAAATTCGGACTCGCTGCCTCTTCCGCTGTCGGTGATTTTCCACATTTCGATGGGTGCCTTTTTGCACTACTGGCGCTCGCGCGGCATTCTCTTCGTCCATTACCCTCCTACACTCCTCGTCGAACCAGTCGTTCTGTCGAGTTCGCTCCACATAACCGATGACTTTCTCCGCAGCGCTGTTGATGGCTGTCTTGATGGTATCCCAACAGTCCTCGAGAGGGGCTTCGTCAAGCTCGCCCTCTGCCGGCAGCGCTGCTTCGACCGATTGCGCGAAGTCTGTCGCTACCTCAGGTTGCTCTAGTCGTGCGATATTTAACCGAGGCGGGCGCCGGTTTCGTGCGTTGTTAACTACGGAGAGTTTTGGGCGCATCTTCACCATCACCAGATAATGGTCTGACTCGATGTTGGCGCCTCGACAGGATCTGACGTGGATGATGTCCGAGAAGTGCCGGCTGTCGATCAAAACGTGGTCGATCTGTGATTGCGTTTGGTACGGTGATCTCCAGGTGTACTTGTGCTGGAAAAAGGTACTACGTACGGCCATTCGTTTGGAGGCGGCGAAATCAATAAGTCTGAAGCCGTTTTCGTTGGTCAGCTGGTGCGCACTGAACCTTCCAATTGTCGGTTTGAATTTCTCCTCCTGGCCGACCTGAGCATTAAAATCCCCGATTACGATCTTGATATCATGTTTTGGGCAACGGTCGTATTCACGCTCCAGCTGCGCGTAAAATTCGTCTTTGTCGTCACCGGTACTTCCGAGGTGAGGGCTGTGCACGTTGATGATGCTGATGTTGAAGAACCGGCCCTTAATTCTCAACCGGCACATACGTGAATTGATCGGCCACCACTCGATTACGCGCTTTTGCATCTTTCCCATCACTATAAAAACTGTTCCAAGCTAGTGTGTGTTGCCGCAGCTCTGGTAGATGGCACGACCATCTGGGTATGTTCATACTGTGGAGCCCTTCCAGCATACCTCCTGCAGCGTTACGATGTCGAATTTGCGGCTCTTCAATTCGTTAGAGAGCACGTGGGTACTGCCCACAACATTTAGAGATCGGCAGTTCCATGTTCCAAGTTTCCAATCGCTAGTCCCTTTTCGTCGCGTGCCCATTTCCATCCGAAATTTGTTCTTCGTTGTTAGTTGCTAATGTTTTTTGTAGTCACGGGCTCGCAAGGCCCGCAGCTAACCCCACTATCTCGCAGGAGGACCGTCGTGATGTTGCTGCTTTGAGTCCCGAACACCACCAGGACGTTGTTGCACTCCGCACGCCGCCCGTGACATAAAGAACAGACGCGTACGAAGCCCCCTAACTCAGTCTGCATGCGACCAAAGCATCCACCGGGGTTGGGTACCCGATCCGCAGCTAGCACCACGGGGAGGTAGAGAATCGGAGTTGGAGACAAGATATGATATGACCACTACCCGAAGGTTGGGTGTATGGGGTCTCGAGTTGCACATTGTCTACCGTTCGCTAGAAGGAAAATCGTGGTCAGTAAACCATCAAGGCCATTTAAGTGATTTGAACTTTATGATAATTTGTTTTAATCATTTATATAAAATACACCATTAAGTGGATTTTTTTCGATCATACCCTAAAAGTATGCAATTAAGTAAACTGATCGTTACTGAGTTAAGAAAAAAATATATTGTAAAATGATCTTGAAATTACAAGCTTTCCAACGAATTCATTGAAATTCCATGAGATTTTGAGAAACTGAATTTTAAGATTTTAGAGGAAAGTGTTTTTTTGTGTGTGCCGGACACTGTATGCTTCCGTTTTACCCGACCTTGAATTGTCCATCTTTACCAACCTAGTAAATATTTTTTTCTAAACGTTTGTTGTTCAAGTCTTTTTATCAAAATTCGCCGATTTTTCTTCAGGTGGTCAGTGAGAAGCTTGATGAACATTCCACACCGCTTGAAATTTCCGGAAATGTTGCGACTTATGGGTTAAAGACTTTCTGAGTAGCGAAAATTACTTCAAATGGTGGCTTCTCAATGTTTTTGTTTGTTTTGTTTTTTATTATGAGACCTTGCTTCCTGTAAATCGACAAAGGGTTTCGTAAGTTTTGATACACTGAGGCAAAAATATTCACATCATTAGATTCGTGTCAAACATTGTCATTTTAGGAATATTGGAAGTGTTCGTTCTACCCGATGTGTCCGTCTTACCCGGCTTTCCCTAATTTAAATGGAGTTTTAAAAAAATACAATATGCAATAAATATACTTAAAAATGAGAAACTCCTGATATGGATTCAAACCTTTTTGAGAGCTCGAGCAAGGCCGATTTGATCAGCTAATTTATTAATAAAAGTGTTTAAGTGATGGTTTCAAAACATGTTTCAAAGAACAAACAAAAACAGCTATTGTAAAATAATTGAATGTGACAAACTCATATTGAATGGCTTATTTATATGAAGGGAAACGGCAGATTGAAGGGATACTTAAGAAAGGAACGTTCATATTTCCTGCAAGTCAGGATCAAAATTTAATGTTCATAAAAAGCAACCACCGTTGATTGTTTTGAGCTCTTGACCCAGGAGCGAAATAAACTGGTGCCCAGTAATTCATCGACGAGAGGAAAAAAACTATAACGACAGAACTAGACTTCAATTTATGCGAAATGCAATTAGCAACCAATTCAGCATTCCACACCGTGCTAAATGCGTGCATAGAAAGCGTAATATTGCCGTTAATAAAAGAAGCTCACAGCTATAAAGTAAAATGTGCAAGCACTAATGATTGTTATAGTTGAAGCCACGACACGAAACATAAACTATTTTCTTCATTTTACTGTCCACCACCGGTTTCCTTTCCCGATTCGCGCATTCTACCGTCATATAATCGAACAGAAATTCTCGATATAAATCACTTATCTTGTTTGGCATTCTTAGCTGGCTCTCATCATCGTTATCATTTCCATTGCCGGGGCGATGTTGCGCGTGTCTCCTGGCTGATGGTGCAGAACTTTTGTCCAGATCTGGATATGGCATCTGATCTGAACCAGGCAGCTAGTTTATTTTTTATCTCCGAGTCGGGAACTAACTGGTAACTACACCTTCTTTTCCGTCCTCACCAAGCCATGGAAAATTTCATGTTTTATGCAATTGAAAATTGTGGAATGATGCAAAAAAATCCATGAAACCAATTTGTCATCGAGAGGTGTCTCCTCGGTCCTTCGATTCATACCTTCGTTGATCTAATGTTGTCCACAATTCTCACGACACATGTACGTTTTAGACAGCTTTCATAATTTTTCATCAACGAGAATTTGTAAACAGTTCAATATATTTTATCTTAAGTTCATATCTACGAGAACAAGTTGTCCATTCCAGTAATGAACGAGAATGTGCAAATCCTTTAAAGCGAAATCTTCCTTGAAGACTTAACAAAACATCATACATAAATTGGAATGTTTGGGCTAACAGGAGTTCACCTAACACTGGAAATGGCACCAACGCTACTTCCTGTGCTATGCTTTTCATTTGTTTAATTTCTGGCGCCATACCTGGCTGAAAATCTAAAGAAGGAAGGAAGAAATTATCTCTAGAGGAGACTTGTCGAATTGAAGGGAGTGAATATGGTATTTTTTGTTCAGTTGGTGCCACTCGCAAGCGTTTTACTAATTGTTTTGCTAGTCGCTGGATGCACCATGGGGTCAGCACTGTCGAAGGGATGTCGAGGAGCTTTTGTTTTCCTGCTCATTTTATGACTCTTGTTCCCGTCGTGTTGTCTTCTGTTTGGACAAATTCGGCCTCATACACTTTACAGTCGGGAGGAAAGTTTACGGCGCTGTTTTTGTTCCTACACGATTTAAGCTGCATCTTTCCAGCTACCTACCCCTAAAATGGCTCAAAGAACATTGATATGTCTGTTTATCGCAAATGTAATCACGATAGAAAAAACAAAGCTTTATTATGATGCTTTTCCCATTTTATTGTTTCAAAACGATGATTGCTGGATTCACCTATTCTTACGACTCTTTCGGTGCTTTTTTTAGACCCAACCAACAGGTTGAGTTTCTAATGAGACTTTCATGTTGTCGTGATGCACGCAAAACGTTGCTTGTAATATCATTCGTAGTTGAAAGTTCGCGTATGGAAACTTTTAAATTCTATTATAGGATCTTATTAGTTGAGGAAACCGTTCTAAGAAAGGATGACAAATCCAGATGACCCAGATTTTGGGTCCTTACTTCCGTCGTACAAGGAGACCGAAATTGTCTCAATTCATTCCACCCTCTTCAGGGATAAATTAAAAAAAATGCGGGTGCGGTTCATGAAATTGGCCTTAGCTTACATCGAACGGATTAACCGCGCAGGATAATAGCAAACGTTGTCTCAAGTAACTAGTCGCAATAAGCCATGAAACTAGGACAGCTTTATTGTAAATAGAACTATCATTGCTTGGCTAATGTATCTGCAGGCAGTAAAATATTATAGGGGGAAGTGTTCCTATATGCGCATGTTGGGTAATATGCGCACACAGCCGATTGTCGATGTGGCTGGAGATTCATCATATCTTATCAGTGCAGTTTGAGGGTAATACGCTTTTAACACATGGCATAAAAAAATTGAATTGTTATATAAAGTCGAAAAAATTTAAAAGTTCAAACAAGATTTTTGTCAGTTTTGTTAAAATATATTGAACTTTAATTGTCGTGCGTACAGTGAACAAAAATTTCAATGGTTTTTCTTTCTAATTCATCTGGAAATCGGAAATTCAACAAATTGAAGCTTTTGACAAAGTTGTAAATGATAAGATATTGGAATAAGAGACAGGTTCTGAACGCCCATGTCAAGGCAGGTTAAATGCCTATGTCAAGAAAAATAGATTAGTCTTATAATTTTATAGTTTTCATCATTCAAACATTAAACCTACGCTCAAATCACGATCTTACAGCGAAAAAAGAAGAACTTCATACTGATCCGATAAAAATACGATATGAACAAAATATTACCATAAAATATGGCCATATGGCATACTTAACTATGTTTGGTGCACCATTTTCTTGCACCACCTTAGAGCAAGTTCACTGGTGTTGGGAAAAAATGTTAGAAATTATGACGTTTTGAAAATTTTACCATGCAAAAATGTTTTTAAGATCTTTGAGCGTTGTATTTTTTTACAGCACTGTTTCTATTTCAGCCATATCTGATAGAAATATTGTTATTTTTGCATCACAGCATGCGAAACTACAACACGTGTTGCTAAAAAACTTGAAGGCCACAGATCTTGAAAATGTTTTTGCATGGCAAAATTTTCAAAATTTGTCGTAAGTGTCGAAATTTCTACCACATTTTCCCAACACCAGTGAACTTGCTCTTAGTAAAAATGTACCTCATTGCGTGCAAATAAACAATCGAGTTTTTTTTTTTTGGTTACCCAGGTGGTAAATTCGAAGAAGGAATTTTACGAATTGTTCCCAATGCACGTCGAGTGCCGTGTCTATACATGGGAACAATGGGTCAACTCGTTATATACTCATCCGTTTATACATATGCCCTAAACTCCACCTGGGGCGTCAGACTAATTCCCAAACCGGTACCTGCCCTTAAGGCAATACTTCGGTAAGGGGGTGTCTAATTCACGCATAGCGCTACTTTCGCAACACTCGCCAAGAAGTTCATATTTTAATTAAATATCATCCTGACCGCCCAACATCATCTTCACGTCCCATCGGCTACGCTGATTCTTTTGCGCAGTTCATTTCATAGCTTCGGACTCTTTAAGCTTAGTAAAGTTAACCTACGTTATCCTGCGTCAATTGCAATTTGCGTCAGTCTCCAACTCCTTTGCAAAGCAGCCATTATCCGGGCGAGCCCATCACTGACTGCCTGCCATGTGTTAATGTCATCACACATCTTCTGCAACATGTTGTCCGCTGTCGTTTCTGGTCCACAGGCGGCGAATATGTTGGCACGTTCCTCTTCAAATCTTGGACAATAGAATACCACGTGTTCGGGTGTCTCGTCCACGTCACCGCATGTTAGGCAGACCGGCGAGGCCGCATGTCCGAACCTGTGGTGATACTTCATGAAGCATCCATGACCAGTCAGGAATTGCGTCATGTAGAAATCCACTTCGCCATGCTTTCTCTCCATCCACTCTTTGATGTTTGGGATCAAACGATGGGTCCACCTCCCTTTTTCCGAGCTGTCCCACAGCTGCTGCCAGTTAGCCATGGAGCTATCTCTGGCTCGTGTTCTCACGTTTTGCATGCCTCTATTTTCGTAGCAATATGAGTCCTCCACCAACAAAACCGAGATGGGCATGACTCCCGCTACAACGCATGCAGCCTCCGACGAAACGGTGCGGTATGCACTGATGACCCGCAAATTCATTCGCCTCTGTACACTGTTCAGCTTCTGCTGGTTACACTGGATGTTAAGACCAGATTTCCAGGCCGCCCCTCCATATCGAAGGATTGACGAAACTACACTCGAAATTATCCTTCGCTGACTACTTCGGATCCCCGAGTTGTTCGCCATTATCCTCGTGAGTGCGGCCGTTGCTGTTGCCGCCTTCTTGCACACATACTCAACGTGGTTTTTAAAGCTGAGCCGGTCGTCAATCATCACACCCAAATATTTAAGCTCACGCTTTGATTCGATAGTGCATGATCCAACTGTAATCCTGCCTGTTTGCGGTGAAATCAGGTTTGATATCAGGACCATCTCGGTTTTGTGGTGAGCCAACTGCAAACTTTTGGAGTGCATCCAGCTCTCTACCGCATCTACAGCCTCTGAAGCTCTTAGCTGGACGATTTCTGTAGAGTAACCCGTCGCTAGTAGCACGACATCGTCCGCGAAACCAACCAACTTTACTCCCTCTGGCAGGCTCAATGTCAGCACCTCATCATACGTAATATTCCACAGAACCGGGCCCAGTATCGACCCTTGCGGTACTCCAGCTGTAACATCCATTTCCTGAAATCCTTCGCTCGTCATGTATAGAAGCTTGCGGTTCTGGAAATAGCTTTCCACTAATTTGTAGAGATATTTCGGTATCCTCATTTTTATAAGCGAAGAAGCAATCGCTGCCCAGCTGACACTATTGAAGGCGTTACGCACGTCCAATGTTACTACCGCACAAAAACGGTCCCCTCTTCTCTTCTTGAGTCTGGCTTTATCAGCCGTTTCGATGACAGTTCGAATGGCGTCGACTGTGCATCGCCCTTTTCGAAAGCCGAATTGATTGTTGGACAATCCGCCTTCGCCCTCGGTGTACCGCTGGATACGATTCAATATCACCTTTTCCAGAATCTTTCCAACCGTATCCAGTAGGCATATTGGCCTGTATGCCGATGGGTTCCCCAATGGCTTTCCTGGTTTGGGCAGCAGAACCAGCTTCTGTCGTTTCCAAATATCTGGAAACATCCTTTCCTCTATACAAATTTGCAGTGACGATCGGAACATTTCGGGAAATTCCATAATCGCGGTCTTAACTGCAATGTTCGGGATACCATCTGGACCCGGAGCCTTTTCCAGCTGAAGGGATTTGGCGATGTCCCGCAGTTCCTCCAACGATATTAACTCCTCATCGCTCGTATCCCAGTCGTACGGGACTTGCGGCCAGCTATTAATAATATGATGAAAACAGCTCTCTCGTTATTTCCCTCAGTTTGTTGGGGCACATTTCAGGTGGTGTGCTACCGCTTTTGTTTTTTGCCATGACTATCCTGTAGGCATCGCCCCATGGTCGGTCATTGGCATCAAGACAAAGTTTCCTTAAACATGCCTTTTTACTCTCTTTAATTGCCTTGCATAGGTTTCTTTTCGCATTTTTGAAAAGCGGCCTACGCTCGTCTCTCTCCATTTGAGTTCGTGCTCTCTGCATGTTTCGTCTAGCGCGAAGGCAGGTGGCACGCAAATTCGCGATTTCCTCAGTCCACCAATAAACTGGTGGATGTGGGTTTCTACGATTAACTCTCCTCGTCATTGCTGCGTCACAAGCACGTGTGAGTACTTTCGTCAGGTTTTCCGCCGACAAGTTTGACAGGTTTTGCTCCCACTTCAAAACCTCGACGAAGACATTCCGGTCAAATTATTGTGTCCTCCAGCGTCGTTCACCTGTCATTACCTCTCCTCTGACTGACTGTGCACTTTCACCCACACGATAACGGATCGCAAAGTGGTCGCTATGAGTGTAGTCTTCGCTCACCCTCCAATTACTTGTCCATCTGGGACTAGCAAATGTGATATCTATAATCGATTCACGTCCCTCTCTATGGTAGGTTCTAGTATTACCTACGTTCGCCAGGTCCACATTCAGCCTTGCAAGTGCTTCAAGTAAACTCTGTCCTCTGGCGTTCGTATGGGAACTACCCCATTCCTGGGCCCACGCATTGAAATCCCCCGCGATAATAACGGGGCTTCGGCCTGTGAGCAAATCGACTATCCTATCCATCGTAGCGCTAAACTTCTCCAATGTCCACCTCGGTGGAGCGTAGCAGCTACAGAAGAAGATTCCATTGACTTTGGCTATCACAAAGCCTTCTTCATTTGATGT
>NC_073691.1:84812459-84914959 GCF_029784155.1 Uranotaenia lowii
GTACGACCCATAAGAAGGCGAAAATCTGTCATAAAGGTTCAAAAACTCGATAGTAACATGATTTAAAAACTTTATTCATTCAGGCATGTGAATAAACATATTGAGAAACAATAAGTCGATATGTCCTCTTTCGTTCTCAACCCCTCTCTCCAGGCGAGGTCTAAATCGGGAGCATACCTTCGCAATATAAACACACTTAGAAAAATCCACGTAAGATTACATGCAATAGCATGGGTAGAAGGGAATCAGGTATTTACATGTATCAATACTGCTTATTTCATGTAAATTTCCGTCGTATTGGACTGCTGCTTTGTTTACTGTAGGTTTACATTTCCAACATCATTTTGTTAATCCAATAAGAAACACATCAGGAGTTTTGATAACATCTTTTATTTATATTTCCTACACATCAACTATGTACATTGAATATAAAGGCAAACAGATCACTGAAATTCAAACAATTATTTCATCTCACTTATTCACTGAAATTTTTACACACAGTCCGATTTATTCATTAGTTTTCCCCCGACGACGGCAACGACGGCTGCCGTGTTCTTAGTCAAAAAAATGCTGCCATGCAAGTTCGGCTGCCTTATTTGTTGGCAGACTTAGAGAATTCGAGCTTTCAGCGTTTATCTTCCACCCTTTTTCAGGATTCCATCCTTGGATTTTGCTGCGGAGTAAAAAAAAAGATCGAAAAAGCACCATTAATGGAAGTTACTCAAAATGAATTTTATTACAAGAGTGTATTGGTTTATTAACATCTATGTTTTACTTACTTTTGTTAAGTATTTTTTGGCCATCAATTATGATTGAATAATCCGCCAGAACAAACAGCAAACGAACAACGAACTTTGTTGACATTTGTGTGTGCTGTCCCTGCGACTACATGTAATTATACTTGAAAATGCATTCTCATTTGAACCATGTGGATTTCGCATGCGATTTACATGTAAATCTCCTTGCAAATACAAAGATGCTATACTCTTTTTCATATTTTCTCGCGCGATGATTGCTTTACATGAAATGTAAGATTACATTTTTCTAACTGTGAAGCCTTTGACATTGAAGATTACGCCTTTGGCTCACGTTTTGGCCCAAATTATATTTTAAAGCCTTAATTTGTCCATTAATTATGTAACCAAATAATCTTGTCAGCGGAGGACGATTTATCCTATAGCAAACATTTTACGCTTTATTTATGCTTGTTAGGTGGTAAAATGTTTATACCCATATTTCAGTACTCTTATCAAACCTCAAAACCAACAGGCTTATCCGAATATAGAATAGAACAGCACGATTTGAACACCCTCGAAAACATGGAACGCATCGAATGGTTTAATGTTTGCCAAAATTCCAATAACGCACCCCGTAAAAAAACAAGGTGGTTTGAAAATTTTACGAGCAGCCCCCATCGTAGCCCATCATTGGGTCAGTGCTCTTCCGCTAGTCAGTGCTGACCAATGCTTTTTACATGTATGTATGCTTCTCTCCTGAACTTCAAGGCTGCTGGCGGATACAAATCTGACCTTGCTTGCCCATATGTTGTAGTCAGATGGCTGCAACGTTACACGATTTGTCTATGTATCGTGTGACCAACATCTTTTAAATAAGTGGTCGTGAATCTCGTTTTTAAGCTTTTTTTCCTCAGATTTAAGCTTTTTTTTGCCTTGAGAGCATAGGAGACGAAAGTTTAAATCTGAGGAAAAAAGCTTAAATCTGTCAAAACGAGGGGAAACAAAGGGGAAATCTGAGAGATGTGCTCCATACGGTTTGAATAGCGTTGCCGTCGTCTGGTTGTAGATAGGAAAGAAGCTTAGAACGACCGAACACACATGCATACACGTACACATTGTAGGTATATGTTTGCAATGGTGGATTTTCCCCCATCATGATTGTTTGAACTGGCCGGAGCAATGAATCCTAACATCAAACGAGAACTTAGTTTCATACCATCATTCGGCAATTTTACGGCGGCACCACCAGAAGTTGCTGATCTGTGCAAAGGGAAACCAACTGTGGCAACCGATATATGCATGTAAATATATTAACAGAATTAATATTGGTAAAAGCTTCAGAATCCTGTTATTTTACTTTGGAGCACATGAGAGCAGCATAAAATACAATTTTTAGGCGTGCTTATGGACTGTCCTTTAAAAACTTTAATTCTTTAACTCCTCATAAAACATTTCGCGTCAAGTTTCTACTAACTACGACGTGCAGTTTCTGTTATTTGAGTGTTGTTTTAGTTTCGAAAAATTACGCGTTCGATCGTGATTAGGATCATTACGGGCTCTTGTTACCATCTCACCGTTCTACAGATTTTCTAGCTTATCTTTTTTGGTGTACTAAAAAAATAATGGAATAAAGGGTGATACGGTCAAAATTTGGTCAATATTAACTTGACGTATTTCTTTCAATTTTGCGTTTAAAAAACCTGAACACCCCTCATTTTGAAGGTGTGTGTGTAGAATGTTGCTCCTATTTTGATTTTGGAATTAACTCTTCAGTTGTCAAAATGCCGTCCAAGGAAGAAGCGCAGCGTATCAAAATTTTGCTCGCGCATCGCGAAAATCCGAGCTACTCGCACGCAAAACTGGCAAAATCGCTAAAAGTTGCCAAACCAACCGTTACAAATGTAATTAAAGTGTTTGGGGAACGATTGTCGACAGCCAGGAAGTCTGGATCGGAGGGAAATCGAAAACCGGAAGCCGCTGAGACTAAAAAGAGAGTTGCCGGTAGTTTCAATCGAAACCCTAACCTCTCTCTCCGAGATGTCGCAAATAAGCTGGGTGTATCGTCTACAACCGTGCATCGAGCCAAAAAACTAGCCGAACTACCTACTTACAAGAAGGTAGTGACTCCAAATCGCGATGATAAACAAAATACGACGGCCAAAGCGCGATCCCGGAGGCTGTACACGACGATGCTGACGAAGTTTGATTGCGTGGTAATGGACGGTGAAACCTACGTCAAAGCCGACTACAAGCAGCTTCCGGGACAGGAGTTTTATACGACAAAAGGAAGGGGAAAGGTAGCAGATATTTTCAAGCACATGAAACTGTCAAAGTTCGCGAAGAAATATCTGGTTTGGCAAGCCATCTGTACCTGTGGCTTGAAAAGCAGCATTTTCATAGCTTCCGGGACTGTCAACCAAGAAATTTACGTGAAAGAGTGTTTGAATAAACGTCTGCTGCCTTTCCTGAAGAAACACGGTTGTTCCGTACTGTTTTGGCCGGATTAGGCATCTTGCCATTACGGTAAAAAGGCCATGGAGTGGTACGCCGCCAACAACGTGCAGGTGGTTCCCAAGGACAAGGACCCTCCCAACACGCCAGAGCTCCGCCCAATTGAGAAATACTGGGCTATTGTCAAGCGGAACCTAAAGAAGACCAAAAAAAACTGCTAAGGACGAGCAGCAGTTCAAGGCAAACTGGCTTTCTGCGGCGAAGAAGGTGGACAAGGTGGCTGTACAAAATCTGATTGCAGGGGTTAAGCGTAAGTCCCGACAATTCGGATTTGGAAAAGCGGAAGCCTAACTGAATATTTTCCTGAATTTTATACTAATTAAACTTGAAAAAGAAATTTAATTTGATTTTTAAAATAAACGATTTCACCGATTTACACGCGTTTTTCCTTGACCAAATTTTGACCGTATCACTACTATCTCACTACTAGGTGATTTAATCATTCTTTTCAAAAACTTGTTAAGAATTCACAGAAAACTGCTGAAAAAGTTATCAAAACAACTTCAAAATTTGAATTTCACTCATAGAATATGTTGTCCAGACTACAAATATTATAGATGGAATAAAGTTACGACTAGTTTATGTCAGTTTTTGTATATTTTTGCAATAAAACACAACGCTCGAGAACGCTCGAGAACGGTGCTCAACGCGACGCACGACGGGCTATTGTGCGGCGGACTGGCTGGTCGCATTTAGTAATCACATCCGAGTTAATATCCTACCGGTGTTCTATTTAAAGTTCAATTCCGTCATTGAATACCAAATGAAGTATGTTTAGTGTTAGAAAGTTAAATTCAACCAACAGGTTCAAACTCCCACGAACGTTGAAGTTTTATGATTAGCTTTTTAAATCAACAGAAACGTCCTCCTACCTGGAAAAAGTCTGTCGGTCTCAATAAACAATTAAAAGGTTTTGTTGCAAGTTTTGTTTTTATGGTACGGATGTGGCACGAGTTGTAAACCAAAAAAAAAAGAGATGGCAAAACAAGAACCCCAGCATTGTACATGAGCAAAAATTTAATGTGTTTATGAATGTACCCACCCCTGTGCAGGTTCATGGCCATTCAATTTCTACAACCGTCGTTATCACGGTGGCATACGTAGAGGTAGGAACTGCCGGTCCAAACATCCGGTTAGGGTGGACTGTGTGAGTACTTAAATGAGTACGAGCAGGAGAATGTGAAGCCTAAACTCCTCAAAATCCACGAACATCCGGAGTGAAAGAAGAAAATGGGCTGTTGCTCTCGGAAGGAAAACGTGCCTTATCACTCGACTCGAATCGGCACCGGGAAAAAAGGTTAGCTCTTTGTTTACTAACGCACAGAAAGTGGCCCTAGGGAGGTTAGGTTTTGAAAAGACGACATTTTTTCTACATGTTATCATGTAATTGGATGAAATTTATTCTTAGAAATTATGTAAAGATGATTAGCATTTCAAGTAAAATAGTTCTGTTGCTCATTGATGATTGATGTTTAGTACGTTTCAAAACAAAAACATAAATCTCGAAGGTAGGATATACGACTCGAAGCTGGATAAAGTTCACTAGTGCAGTTGAGAACAACTATACATGTCGCCGTGAGTTTTGACACAATTTTTCCGTATGTTTGGATAACGTGCCGCTTTTAAGCCTACTCTTTTTCTGATACTTGATAACATTGTACTCGAGAAAAAAAAATGCAACACCGTCATTTCAAGCGTGAGTTTTCAAAAGGACGTATGTCGCAAAAGTAAACAAATTGAGTTACTGTTTGCACGGCATAGTAAATTTTATTTTCTTCTGTATGAATTAACTGTTTGTACAAAAAAAAAAAAATAATATGCCGTTAGCTAAAAAAATATACAAACGACCTATGTCATCTTTTCTCAGTGTTTTCGAAATTCTTCTTTACACCTCTTTTTGGTAAAACGACGCATCTGTCAAAACAAATAATATCGCACACACAGCAGATAGGATCGCAGCAAACCGTCGTATGCGTCAAATCAGATACGTCGGTTTTTTCACATCATTGCAGATGCGTCAGTTTTAAAATAATTATTATTTTAAAACTGACGCATCTGCAATGATGTGAAAAAACCGACGTATCTGATTTGACGCATAATGAAAACAATTTGTCCAAGCGACGAATCATAAAGGGTGTATGTAAATATTAAACTGTCACAACGACGAATCATTATGGCGTATGTGAAAAAAAAACTCAACAATACGGTGTAAAATATTTTTTTTAACAAATTCACTAGGAAACAGCAAAAAATCCAGTATGCTCAAACCTATAATTAAAACATTATTGTTTTTCCTACAGCTGCCATGATAAAACTTGATTCTAGATCAAACAGCTTTAAATAGCATTTATTTATATTAACATAATTTTGTCCCTCCTTTTTCTCAGATTTTGTCTGATGTTACATACGTCCTTTTGAAAACTCACGCTTGATTTTACAAATATCTTTTTCTGGAAATCATCTATTCAATCATAGTTTATCTGAAAAAAATCGTTCGAGGATACCTGGAGGTAGAAAGCAGTGCACTGAGAATAAACAAAATTCGGCGGTCAAATCGCGCGCAAGAAAATTGGACGATTTGAAATGTACTTTTACATGGGTCTCTGGCAGATCTCCATCCAGAATTTTTTCGTTTACATGTCTCACCTTTAATTATGTTTCGGAAGAAAGAAGTTGAAAATTAAGTCAATATACAATAATGGATAATAAATATTCGACACTTTTAGTGTTCTGTTGAAATTTTCGTTGTTTTCAAATTTTCTCTTATTTTTTGGAATAAGAGTTGAGGAAAACATTTCCTTGAATGTATTCACATAAAAATCAAAATTATTTCTTAAAACTTACTCTGAATAGATAACTGCAGTTTCAGGCGTTTTCTAGTTTTTCAAATGTTTTTAAGAGATTTTTCTCCAACACTCATAAATTTGATATTTTAATTTGAGCATTAATTCTATATCCAACTGCTTTATTTCGCCATTATCATGAAGTGAAATGATGAAACAAACGTTCTTAGTTTATTAGAACATACCTACAGACTTGTATTTAAATTTTTTTTTTTCAGTTAGATAAGCACTTTGTTTCCTGTTTCAATTTGTAATCTTCTAGTCAAACCAAATTCAAGCTTTACATCGATATGCAACTCTAGATTGATAAAAAAAGGTCATGTAGCACTGTTCAGATTGCAGAATTAATGGCGAAATAAAGGTAGCATAGACGCCTTAATCGATCCAATTTATGCGAACAGAATCTTGGCCGTTCTACAATTTATATCGAAAATACCATTCAAATAACATCTAAAACAAAGATTATCGCCGGTTAAAGGGGTTAAGCTATAATATTACAGACAATGTTCCGGAAATCAATCATTTTCACTGAGCCATGCTTGACTACATTCAGAGCCAAAAAATCAAAGCAGTCAAATTTTCCTTCTTCAACCAAATCATACAAACAATTATGCATGACAACGACGCTTCTGTATTTGAAACACTTTTGCGATACATGATGTGGTAAAGAAGGGCACCGACTACCTATCAGCTATCGAACGTCTCGATGCTGATTTCCTTCCTTGACGACTTTCAACCTTTAGGATCATAACTGATATGTATCAGTTCTGAGCGATCTATGTAGGCTATCAGATGATTTTTTATTTTTCGCTTTGCCTAGAAGGACAAAATCATGACTAGGTAACCATAATGAACTGTCCAGCATGTGCTAAAGCTTTTTTGAACATGTGGTCCTGGTATTTATTCAGATTTTTCAGATTTTATTTTTTTTTTTTCCAAAAATCAGGACAATTCAGGAAATTTTAAAGATAAGAATCAGTACAATTCAAGCGTTTTTGAAAAATAAGAACAGTCCCTCAAAAATCAGGACAAATCCTGATAAATCAGGAAACCTGGCACCTCTGGTTAAGGTCCACCAACAGCGTGCCACAGCTATGGGTCGATTCACGATGACGTATTCTCCCTTTTGTGGTGACAGTTCGCACGTCCTGTTTACAAAATTTTACGAACGAGAAATGGGGTGCGGAGAAATTTTTCGTGTAGCGTCAAGAAATTCAACTCAAAACTCAGTTTAAGGATAGCAAAAAACCAAGTTCCATTTTGTGAATTAAATTAGCGCATTTTTTGGTTTCTCATGTTTATCTCTTTGGAAATTAACAGAAAGTTGAAAATTCTTAGAAAAAAAATCGAAAAGGAGGTTTGTTTATTAAAATGTTACAACATGTTTTCAAAACCCTTCTTCAACAAATTTGTTCTGGACCAACCCACTTTGCATTGAATATTCTGGGAAAGCACGTCTACTTGAAACAAAAAATCTCATCAAATGTCCAAATGTGGAAACTTCTAAAGAATTCGAATGTGCCGAATCGATTGTCCGGAAATCTCTTGTGTTATTTTGACCGGAAGCTGTAAAACAAATCCACATACTTATACGACAACACTATTCAGGGACAGAAGAATACAATATAGGAAAATTCTCCGGAAAACATTCCGAAAGAAAAGGCTTCACTAATATAAATTTGTACGATATGATATTTTCGAGGAACAAAAATAACGTCAGATAAACCACTAATCACACTGACATGAGACTTAAAGTACAAAATTCCTCTCAGTTTTTGGCTAGAAGCCTCCTATTGTCGACATTGCGCGGCCGCAATTCGAGCATGAATATTTTTTATTTATTACTGGTGTCGACATTTCCGTTAACTTTCGAGCAGCGCCAAAAATCGAAATCGAGTGTCCAGTCAGTGGTCAGTGGTTTAATTTTTAAGTTAATAAATGGACTTACCAGCTGGATTTCAGCTGGATTAACAAACAAAATGATTGTTTTTTCATTATTTGATACTTAAAACATCTAATTTTCTTTTTTTATCCCCCTTTATCCCAAAATTGAGCTGAGAACTTTTGCTAAAAACGTGTGAATGAGAATTCAATGAGGACCGTAATGTTTGCTTTGATTCCTTAGCGTGTAGAATTGGAAAATAAGGAATCAAAACAGGAATCGCGAAGTGTCAAAAACAGTGAGGCCAGGCAGTGCGTGAATCGACCTATTGGGATTGGGCCTGCTAAAAAGAATAAAGCTTGCTCTTTACTCTTACACAGATTTCCATAAGAATGACAGCTAATCGGAGTGAAATTGGAGTGAAGGCTATTGCTTTCTCTGTCTAACACACGAGAAATCGTATACCCGGGTTGCGAGCGCGCCCATCGCCCATGGGTGGTTGCATATAGGTCGATTCACGCACTGCCTGGCCTCACTGTTTTTGACATTTCGCGATTCCTGTTTTGATTCCTTATTTTCCAATTCTACACGCTGAAGAAGCAAAGCAAACATTTGGGTCCTCATTTTATTTTCATTCTCACGTTTTTAGCAATAGTTCTCAGCTCAGTTTAGGGATGAAAGAAATTTAAAAAGGAAATAAGTTGTTAAGAAATTACATGGTTTTACTATGAAATAATGGAAAATCAATCATTTTGTTTGTTATTCCAGCTGAAAACAGAGATGTTGGAATAAATGAATTTAAACTTAAAAGTTAAGCTATCCGACGATATTTTTATTCCTCCAAACTATCATATCGTAACAATTTAGAAAATTTAGAACAGTTTAGCCTTTCCTTCCAGTATGTTTATCGGAGAATTTTACTATATTGGATTCTTCTGTCCCTCCAGGTATTTGCAATTGTTTACAGCTTTCGTTCAAAATAATACAAGAAACTTCCGGACAATCGATTCGGCACAATCAAATTCTTTAGAAGCTTCCACATTTGGACATTCGATGGGACTTTGTGTTTCAAGCAGAAGCACTGGCCCAGAATATTCAATGCAAAGTGGGTTAGTCCAGAAGAAATGTGTTGAAAAAGGGTTTAAAAACATGTTGAAATATTTTGATAAACAAACCTCCTTTTCGAAATTTTTAAGAATTTCTACATTTTGTTTATTCCCGGAGAGATAACCGTCAAAACCCAAAAAATGCGTTAAATTTTGTTCGCAAAATGGGACTTGGTTTTTTGCTATCCTCAAACTGAGTTTTGAGTTAAATTTGTTGACCATGAAGCTACACGAAAAATTTCGCCGCACCCCATTTCTCGTTCGTAAAATTTTGTTAACAGGATGTGCGAACTGTCACCACAAAAGGGAACATACGTCATCGTGAATCGACCCATTGAGGAAAAGTAGGCAAGGGGTACCATAAGTTTCTCATTAATGGGGGGTGGAGATGGAGCGCTTTTTGACAGCGAATTGTTCGCCTACCATGCCTACGATTACGATCGCCTGTCACAAGATGGACGATTCCGTGTATTGGTATAAGAACACACCCGAAGCTGTACACGCCCTGTCCACCACTTTCATCATTTCAACACGTAGTTTTCCAACAAGGTTTTGTTAGAGTTCACGCTGAAGAAAGTTTTCGGGAATTGCAAAAAAAATCATCAGCACAAGAATTTACCACTGTCGAAGTTTCTGCTCGTCTTCTCTTCCAGTACAATTGCAAATCATAAGAATAATACTGCTAGCTATCTGGTCCATCGAGCTTCATCCAAAAGTACATCATTATTCCGGTACAAAACCGGTACAAGAATAATCTTTATAGTGAGTTTGATGCAGCACAATTCAATTAATCATCCAGCACAATTCAATTAATCCCGGATAGATGTTATTGAAGAAATTAAGTAGTTTGATAAAGTATTAAAGCTCAAATGTCAAATTCGTGAGTGAGATCAATTTTCAATAGTTCGTAGAATCATTATTGTTTATATTTACATAGTTAATTTTAAGAAATAATTTTGATCTTTTTAAAGACATAAGTGGTACTATTTTTATTTTTCATAATTTTGCATCCCTCTAAGAGCAAGTTCACTCGTGTTGGGAAAAATTGGTAGAAATTTTGACACTTGTAGCAAATTTTGTAAATTTTGCATGCGAAAATGTTTTCAAGATCTTTGACAGATGAATTTTTTTACTACACTGTTTCTATTTCAGTCGTAAGTGATAGAAATGTTGCTGTTTTTGCATCACAGGATGCAAATATCACAATTTAGTCTCACGAAAATGCTCGAAGTTCTACATCTACAAGTTTTTTTAAAGACATACACCGTCTTAGCCGATTTTGGCTTTACAGACTGAATAAATGGACGTAGACAGCTTAAGATTAACATTTAACACCCAGTATCGAGATGGGAATCGAACCCATGCCATCAGTGGACCAGCGATTACCGTCTTACCACGCTAACCACTCGACCACTGAGACGTACAGTTCATGTATTGTTCTAATTTTTGGAAAATATAAACATGAAATTACGCGCTGCCAGAAAATACGGCGAGTTGCTAAATTTTCCAAAAAGATATGATTAAAATAAGAAAAAGGGGTCAAGTATTCCCATTCTCCCCTATATCCACGAAATCCAGGAAATAGAGAAAGTCATTAAAACATATTCGAGTACAGTTCTTTCGTTGCAGATGTTATGTTTTGAAACAGTATATATATGTACAAAGTTTTAGACGCTATTAAAAAAAAACTATTAACTCATCAAATTGTCCACATATTGTCCTAGTAAAGCCAAATTCACACCACCCTAAATTTCTCACCCCACAAATCAACGCCCGGTTTAACGAATACCGTTTTGGAAAATCAGACCATTTAACCCATGATGTTCGTTAACTGTAGCTAGACCGCTGTGAGGTATGTTCGTTTTAAAACGTCTCAAACGAATCCTTCAGGAAAAGCGTGAAATTAGGTTACCGAATTCAGATGAAATTGAAAACGGGAAACGATGGAATTTTATGAAATGCTTGGCGACTGGTGGGTCAGTTGCCAACTCATTGTCCGCTTATATAGCCAATTTCCATTATGTGGGACTGCATCTGATTAACTCAGTTTGCCCATTATGACCGATGAATTTCCGCTGCATTTTCACACGAAATCAAGACTTGGAATTCTGTTTGAAAAAGTGATAATTATAAAATTATTAATTCTTGCATCTAGTAAATTACGAGAGCAGTAAATATACATTTTTTGTAAGTTTCTTGCACCGAGTATTTGTTTGTTTTCCTATAAAGTTTGACGCTAAGCGTGTTGATTTTACTTTTAGCCAAGACAATAGAATGTGTAGTATTCTTATTTTGACGGTTAACCTTACGCTCAAAGTTTTTAGCTACTTTGTCTTCGGTAAATGAAAGCATTTAGCAATATTTACCGAGACAGGAGATTGCACAGAATCTTGATAATTAGCCAGCTGTACCCCCTAGTGAAACACTGATTGCCAAGTTCAAGGGTAATCCCGAAAATAACCAGAGAAGATGACAGGCTGATTCATTTCAATCACGGATACTTGCTTATTAAACAATTTATTTTGCAATGAAGTCATAATTGCTTGCCGCGATAAGACCGTCAGTCAGTCAGTTGCGGCGAAGAAAATCGCATTTCGTCGCCTTTTTTTAGAAATGTAGGTAATTTCTCGATGCAAAATCCCATTCGCCACACACTTGTTGTAGTAGCTGCAAGTTGTAAACTATTCC
Organism: Uranotaenia lowii; assembly: GCF_029784155.1. NCBI lineage: Eukaryota > Metazoa > Arthropoda > Insecta > Diptera > Culicidae > Uranotaenia > Uranotaenia lowii. The sequence continues at coordinate 84,824,227 of NC_073691.1, forward strand.
AGGCAGAGGCTGCCGCCTATCATTAGTTTGCATGCCACCAGTTTTCTCAGAATTGTAGTCTAGCCGAACGCCGGTCTAGCGTTTGTCGTCATTTCGAATTGTGGTAGATGCTGTTAGGGATGAGTAGTCGTACCTGCAAGAACGAATTTGCGCGATTCGGATATTAAAAAGTCTAATCACATCTTGATTGCCGTTGAGAGTGGCGCAGACGCCATTCATCATCCGATTGTTCATTATCTTGGCAGTACCGCTGGTTCCGTTTCCGCAGCAACCAATCGAACTGTGAACACCAATCATCACCAATGGTAGGGTGTAGGCAAACTAATTTTCTTGTTTAGAAAACATAGTTAACTAGAATGATTCATCAATTTTCACGGAAAAGATAGACCGAAAGTTTGCATGAGTATAAGTGAGTGTCGAATGGCAAAATTTTTACGATTATGAGGGCTCAGATGATAACTAAATGTGTTAGAGCACCTGTATCCGTGGTCTATTCTTAGGTCTAATTTATACAAGAATTGGATCAGCGAAATTAGATACAATTCAGTGAAAAACTGACAACCCCACTCGTGTTCCATTAACTGTCGAACGGTTCAGAACTGCGTAAAATTGGGTCCAAATCTCATAAGTTTTGAAGAGATCCTTAAACCGGTTCTAAAAAAAATTGAGTTAAAACTGGTATAATGAACCACGGATGCAGTTGCTTTGGCCGGAATTTGGGTACAAACCGGCAGTTTGGACCACGGATACAGGTGCTTCTAGAAACTAAAAAAAGATATTTAGAATTAATAATGGGATTCATGTTTCAGTCTATTGGGAACATAATCAATATAGAATATCATTTGTGAAAAAAGGCCCGAAGGGGATTTAAATTTTGAAAATAGCAAACATACGTAGCTTATTTATACAGTGAGCGAAATGTGTTTTGCTTGTTAAAATGTGAATGATTGAAAACCACCAAAACTTTCGCCTACAATTTGTTTTGAATTGTCTTACGGATAAATCAGGCATAAGTTTACTTTTTTTGGACGTTGCAATTGGCGTTGAGGATCAAAAATATGAAAAAAGGGTGCGAAATAAGAATAGTTATCTGTACCACTTGTGCTTTTTAACAAAAACAAGATTATTTCTAAAAATTTACTGTGTAAAAGTGAATGGTAATTATTTGAATAGATAACTGCATTTTTAGAAGTATTCTAGAATTTCAAAGGTTTTAAAGGGGGGTTTAAGAAATGCTCTTCTAGAACTAAGGAATTTGATTTTTTGAGCTGAAATTCTTTACCAAACTACTAATTTTCTTCAATAAAATGACGTGAAATGATGAAACAAACATTTTGCGTTTATTTAGAATTAGAAAAAAAAACATGTTCGAATTCAAAAACTTAGATTTTTATCTGTAAACCTCACTTTTTCCAGTTTTAAGTCACAGATGGCAGCACTATCTTGCAGTTAAAACTAAATTAAGTCTCAATATTGATTGTCCAGGTTTATTTAGGCCCATATTCGTCATTTCGAAGTAGTTTTCCAAAACAGTTTTGTTGGAGTTCACGCTGCAGAAAGCTTTTCCGGTTTTGCAAAAAAAAATCACCAGCACAAGAATATACTACCGCCAAAATACCTGCTCATCTCAACTTCCTATTCAATTCAAATCATACCAATATTACTGCTAGTCGTCTGATCCATCAAGTTCCATCGGAAAGTACAAAATGATTCTGATTATCGGTCCAAGAAATTCACTTTTAGTAACCTTGATGATATTATAATTTTTTTTTGATTTTGTGATCTTAGAATTTTCAAGGCGGCCACACGGTACCAAGTACTTATTTCTTGATCAAAATCATTCAGCACACCTGAATTAATCCCAGATATTTAAAAATGGACATCAATCCGGTTTAATTGCAAGATAGTTCTGCCATCTATGACTCGAAACTAGAGAAATAGTGTTTGATTACCCGAATTAATCAAAATATCACTTAAATTCTATTCACCTTTTAAAAAAGGTGAATTTTTTGGACTTTTATAATTTTTCAAAACCCTTTTGAATGTAGATTTTAGTATTAAGAAGAACAAGTAGGTAACACAAAATAAAATTTAAGCTGTATTTCATATAGAAGTGTATTTCATATCAGCGTCAAAATAGTCATGACATTAAGGTTTTTTTTTCTAGAATCAAAGTGATTAGTAATAAAGTAATGGATACGAGGCTTAAAATGTTTTTTGCTGATTCTAATGACTATCGTAAGTAGTAAACAACTGTCATATAACGTAGCTATCAGCTTATTGGTGTGTTGAATTAGTATTTGATGAATGAATTTTAAAGCTAAAATGATCTGAACTTATTGAGTTGCACTTCTTAAAGAAGATTCATTCTAAGACAAAAGTTTCAAAAGGTTTGTAAAATAGCAAGTCGAAATTTAAAAAAATACAAATTTACAAAAAGAAATATCTCAAGCCTAGAGTGATATAGGACTGAATTCCGCCAGAGCAAGTCAACTTTCGGATATGTTTGTTAACACTCATTCTTCAATACCTTTTGGGATCAAGTAGTTTCTCGTTACTACGGTAAATTCATTTTTTCTGAATTTTCTTAGAGAAATTCTCCATAGGGGAGGGGAGGGGGGGGGGTTTAACCCCTAACCTCCCCTCCCTCCCGTTAACACGGTCTTGCCGTGGAGAAAACGAGAACGTTATTAGATAAAACATAATGCCATACCTACACAGACAATATGTAGTATCCACTTTCATTTAACCTAAGATAACAGCTAAGAAATGAATCCTTATTCGAGCAAACGATGATTTTGTAAGAAATAGATGCTTTAATTAGGAAACAAAAACAAATGTTTTTAGAAACAAATCTCTCATGAACCTCCCTTTTTTTATGCATGCAGTTTAAGTAAAATATAAGTTCAAATTTCAAGTCTGAAAAATACATAAAGTAGATATCTACCTTGCGAAATTTTTTGAATCAACTTCAATCAAAATTCCAAATTCAATGGAACTCTAATTAAACAAAAAATACGTTGTAATCAAGTATCAGTGACTAGACAAATAAGTGGGTTTCGAACTATTTCTAGCTTTCGACTTGTTTGAAAAAACGGATGAAAAAAAAAAATACCGAAATTACGGTATTTGAAAAAAAGCACGGTTTCACCGGCTAGACCTCCTTACTTTTTTGTCGACCGGTTTCGGTTTCTGGCTCGATGTTGCCTATCTATAGGATGAAATTTAGAAATGAAGAGCATATTTTTCATTTTTCTGAAAGAGGTAATTTGGATGCACATCAAACTGCATCACGAAAAAAACGCTGTAGAAATTTAATTTTTAGGAATTATATCTTCAGGTTTCGCTTATAATCAGATAAGAGTGTATAGATCACGTGCTTCACTGTCAATTTTTCGTAAATTTGGAAAAATGTAGTCGAACGAAAAATAGGGACGAGAATTAAAACTACGCACTCATTTCGAGAATCCGGAGTTGCTACATCGGAATCGGTAAGATGCTGGGAATCGTCCAATCCACGGTCAGCAGAGTATTAAAACGATACTTCGTGAACCTAACCATCGACCGGAAGGTGGAGAACGGCAAAAATGGATGCTCCGTCAGTGAAAAAGATCACAAGCGCGTAGTTCAGCAGTTTAGACGTGATCCCAGAAGTTCAGTCCGGGATGTCGCCAAAATGCTGAATTTGTCAAGTTATTCGTCCAGCGGTACAAGGTTCAGAAGGCTCCTAACCACGATAAAAGGCAAAACATGGTAGGGAAGACGTGAGCCCGGAAGCTGAACACCGAAATGCTGACGAAGCCGCATTGCCTGGTAATGGACGACGAAACCTACGTCAAAGCTCACTTTCGTCAGCTGCCGGGCCTGTTGTTCTTCACCGCAGAGAACAAATTCAGCGTTCCGGAGGAGATTCACAAACAGAAACTATCCAAGTTTGCCAAAAACTACATGGTGTGGCAAGCGGTCTGCTCTTGCGGAAAGCGGAGCGCCCCCTTCGTGACGACCGGCACGGTAAACGGACAGGTTTACCTTAAGGAGTGCCTACAGAAGCGCTTACTATCACTATTGAAGCAGTACGAGGGCTCGAGCATCTTCTGGCCGGATCTCGCTTCGTGGCACTATTCAAAGGACGAGTTGGTAGTACGGACGAGTGGTACGAAGCCAACGGGGACCCCTTCGTGCCAAAGGAAATGAACCCGCCCAACGCGCCGGAGCATCGCCCAGTAGAGAAATATTGGGCGATTATGAAGCAGGCCCTCCGGAAGAACCCAAAAGTAGTCAAATCGGAGGCGGACTTCAAGAGAAAATGGATTTCTGCTAAAAAAAAAAAACCACCTGACGTTGTACAGAACCGGGATAAACGGCATAAAGAGCAAGGTGCGAGCATACGAGCTTGGGCTCGAAGTATGAATAAAAAAAAATGCCAAAAGTTGTTTAATAGTTTTTATTTTACTGTCTAAAATTTTCAAAAGGATTGGTCTACTGGGCGAATTTTTACAGCGTTTTTTCCGTAATGCAATTTGATGTGACACCCCCTTTATGTCCAGTAAATATTCGGCGCAAAAGCGCTAAACTGCTTATCGCTTATTAGTACGCTAACTTTGTTTTAGCGGTTTAATTTTGACGCTAAAATTTGACTAGCTAGCGAATTGAAAAGTTCCGCTAACTCCCATATATTTTTTATATATAAACATTTCTATCATGCAAATGTCAAAAAGATGGAAACTAATTAAAGATTTAGAATCGGACTGGACACACAAGCAATCTGGACTGGGTAAAGAATTTGAATCAAAATAAATAAGAAGCAGAAGAAGCGATATCTTTTCCAGCACATTTATAGATTTCAATGAGCGATCGCTAACTTTGGTTGAGTTAGCGATTCAACTAGCGAATATTTTTTCTGTTAGCAATGCCGAACACTGGATATGTCTCTATCTAAACAGAAATCCCAGAACATTTAAAATTCACCAAAAACCACCCGGATTACGAAAATTTCTCGGATGCTAATCTTACAATTCAGCACCAGCACGTGACGTTTCAAGGAAGACGCGTTTTTGCAACCTTTGCAACCTTCTTCAAATCGCAACCTTTTTTGAAAACAAAGGGTAAAGGGTGTATGTTTTTTTTTAAATTTAAATAATATTTATTAGGCCTTTTACTTTTTTGTATAAGTTTTTTGGGGCCGAGGGTCAGGGGTTTTTTTAAGACTAGAGGGAGGTTGGAAGGGGTAAGGAGAGGAAAGAGATCGGTGGGAGGGAGGAGGAGATTGTAACACTAACTGTTCCCTTGATCGGGTAATGGGGGATCCATTTGCGTTTCCGCGATCATCTGCCTCATCCGACGATTGCGCTGGGGAGGGTTGAGGGGTTATCCGTTTCCGAGGTGGATAGGCTGGTTTGAGGTGAGTAATTGGGGTGTATGTATAAACCTATTTTTGTGGGGAAAATTTCATATTTTGGCTATACTTCTTTTAGATCCTTTACTCATAGGTACGCATTTAAAGCTAATGGAAACTGATAAACTAAAAATGGTCTTTTTGCTATAAGATTTTAATCGCGGTATATTTATGATTCGAAATTTTAGATGGCATGTTCGGCGGCATGAAATTCTAGATAGATTCTCTGCACACTAGCTACCTATGCATGAGAAACTGAGAAACAAAAATCCATTCTTTCCATTTCCAATTCTTTCATATTCTATAAAAATAAAACTTCTTTCTAGAATTTCGTCCCGCCGAACATGTCATCTAAAATTTCGAATTAAAACGGTTTTTTTGTGATAAGAAGAGCTCATATTGGGCTACTACTTGAATCCACTGAAAATGGGTTTTGTTTACTTTGTCTTAAATACCCTTTTCTCATGTTGGTGCTGAATTGATTCATAGTTCAATTCCTTCCAAATAACCTCAAATACTTAAGCATGTTCCCACACAGATCTTCAGCTTGGCTCATCCATAATCCTTTAATCTTTACTCTGATGATTTATTTTTCTATTGGATGCCATTAGAGCAACTTTATCAGCCAAGATTTGATTTTTCTCAATTTTGAAAGCTTAAGATGCAGAAATTTTATGAAAAATTAAATTTTCCGGAATTGTTTTGTCTAAACTGTAATATCGTAAACTGGGCATCATGCAACACTTTTCAACTTCAATGGCTTCTAAAATTTTAATGTACACAGATAATCAAACCGCTTGTACATCAACAGTTTTGAGGTTCATGGGACATCAAATCGACGTAGTCAGCAAAAATATTGGTTTCACCAGTTATTTTTAAAATTACAAAAACATGCGATTTTCACCCTACTAAGAAAAAGGGGTAATTAGCAACAATCTTAGTTTTTTATGAAAAATCAAATGAAATCGTTTGAGAATTTATAGTTTTTGAAATATTTGTGATGTTATAACGCATAACGAATCTTATTTTCGGTTTTGTTCGAATTAAATTACAGACCCCGTTCGATTTTGGCAACATTTGATTTTGGCAACATCCGAGCAAAAACCGTTCGATTTTGGCAACATCCAAAAAATACGGTTTTTTTTGTAACTTTTTTATTTTTTATTTTCATTTAAAATTAATCAAAATAAATGTTAAACGTAATATTAGCATGAAATTTTTCAATTTGGCATATTTATAATAGTAAAAACACGAATTTTTCCATGTTTTACTGCTTAAAACTAATATAATTGAGCCAAATTGAAAAATTTTATGCTAATATAAGGTTTTACATCAGTTTTGAATAATTTGAAATAAAATTAGAAATAAAATAGTGACAAAAAAAACCGTTCGATTTTGGCAACATTCGATTTTGGCAACATTAAATTTACGGGCGTGTTGCCAAAAACGAACGGGGTCTGTATAAATTTTTTCTGTCAAAAATGTTTTTAAAAACGCATAAGGGTGCTGCATACATTAAGGGATAAAACATTCTACAAAAAAATCTACTTATTGAAATAGTAAAACATAGTGTTTCGATGGGTTAAAAATTTCAAATCAACGAACTTGTGATGCAATACAATCATATTCCAGCAAATGGAAAATAGATTTAAAGAGTGAATCTTTGATTTGAATTTTGTTGCATTTTAGCCTAGACAGGTAGTTGAATTATAAAATTATTTATTTAAAAGAAATTGGTGATTGTTCGAAAATATTTCTTACAGAAGCAGTGTTGGTATAAGATAATAAAAGCAATATAAAGTTTGTAGGTGATATCACCAAGCCAATCCGTCATACTGGGTAATGTTTTCATGGCATCGAAAAATGTAAAAAAAATTACATCAATTGCTTGATTTTTTTAAATTTCCTAAGAGAATCAAAAACTACAAAAAACTATCCCATGATGTGAGAAAATATGTCAACATCATTTTGTGATCATCAAACGATAACCTTATTACATTATATAAAATGAAAATTGAATAAGTGTTGGGGTACCGTAAACTGGGGGAACTTTGATCAGCGGGGTAACTTTGATCAACATGAAATTTTTGCAGATAATTATCATTAACTAAGTATAAAGTGAAAATATTTGAAAACTGTTTACTACGTTTAAAAGCTTGTAAATTGAGTTATAAATAAACTAAATTGGGTTTTTATTAGGAGATTTTTCATATTACTTAAAATATAATTTGAAAATCCTAAAATATCCAGTTTTTTGAAGGCTCAAAAACAAACTTCTCTCCTGATCAAATTGAAGCAATTAGGAGCAAATGGGTTGTTTAATGTGAAAGTTCAACTTTTTTCTTGGTTCAAGTTAAGTTTAAGTGTTATTTTTATGGTCATTTGTTGATAATTTTTGGATGTTGAAAAAAAAACGGTCATTTTCCATGAAAAAGCCCGTATAGAAAAAATGGCTAAAAACCCTATCAAATGTTTAAGTTTGAATAAAAAAAAGAACATGGGAACTGTTCGAGGACTTAGGGAATTGCATGAAGGGTAAATTTTATTTGTTTTTGAGGCCAAAAAATATTGAGAAATGTTTATAATTTTTGCCCCTAAATGTATGCAGCAACATTGTTCATCTTTCGAGTATATTTGTTTTTGAAAAAAAAACGTTGAAAAATTTAATTGAGTCCAAACAAAAATTTACTGTTATCGATTTTTTAAGCCTTCTGTGCTTAATGTCACCAAAACAATAAATTTGAAGATGTTGAGATACCTAACCATAGTGATCAAAGTTACCTCGAAACTCGAAATCTGGTTTTGAAACAAACATTTATTTATAACCACTAATGTCGTTTGAATTTACTGCAATCAATGATCACGTTTCATACTCCACACCTCAGTAAGGGTTTTAAAGCTTTTAGGTATTACGAAAAAGCAACCCCTTCTAAAATATTCAAAAATGAATGAAAAAAGTGAACAAAATTCCCCCAGTTTACGGTATACAATTGTTGCATGTAACCCTGCTGTTGCATGATGCCCTGTTTGACGGTATCTCACATAAATTTGACCCAAAGAATTTGATTTATGTTTTCACTGATCGACTCTTGAATAATAAAAAAAAATTGTCAAGTTTTCAAAAATTTCTTTTTGCGAGATCGAATGTTTTGATGGGTTGGAGATTTTGTTTTCAAAAGAAATGGGTTTATTATAAAAATATGTTTTAATGGCAAACCACTTTCTACATCTCCCCCGAACAAAATGTTAAAAAATTGAATACTAACTTCAGGGTTGTTGGGTATTGAGTAACCCCTTCCCATTGTCCAATCGTTCCTAAATATTGTAGGTGACCTTCGTATGAATGTCGGCTTATTTGGACCACTCTTTTTAAAATTCTTTGTTTCGTTCAAATTTTTATTTTCCATTCCATTCATTGATAAGCTAAAAGTGCATTACATTATATTTTGCTAATTATGAGGAACGTTTAGCGTTCTAACCGTAACAGAATCAAAACATTACCCTACCGACCCATGCGCATTACGCTTGAAGCGGACAATCAGATTAACTCGAGTAAGTATTAATGGATCAATCTGGCGCTTACAATTACGAAGCAAAAAGAGAGAGAGGGAGGAAGCCACTTTTTCATTTGTATCATCTTTGCTTTAACCAGTCATGACAAGCTCCTCACGTCATCTTCAATTAGATTCGATAAAATCTTAAGCACGAATGGGTAACGTCTAATTCACAAAGGCCGATCAGGAAATGCAACTATGTACATAATGCTCTGTTATTATTCGAATGTCGGCCGATGAACCTTTCGCAATAACTGGAATGAAGTACAACAGGTACAGAAGAACGACATTGTAGTATTTTTCAATTTTTACTCATATTATTGTGATTTTTAATTTCATGCATCAGGAAGGAGTATTCACTCATTGATAGCAGGGAATCTTGTGTAACAGCCAACATAATCTTGGAGGGCATTGCATATGCAAAGAGTCAAAGTCTGAGAACAAAGTCAACGAAAGTGCTGTAAATCAAATTTAACCACGATTATGACACTGTCTCACTCTCTTAGCCGGTGTCACTGTCACAGCACAGTCGGTTCGAATTGGACTACAATCTTTTTAATTCGATTCAATATTTTGTAAGTTTATTCTGGTTAAAGAAAATTAAGCTATTAGACAAAATTATTCTAAATCGATGATGATTTTTTGAACTTTTTTTTTTTAAATTAGTATTAATACGACCCCACAGTGCGACAGACGTCTGTCCGTATACGTTGCTATCAAGAAATTTCTCCTCCTGTGCCGTCGCGTCGTCGAGTACTAAGTTGCCTACTGGAACCCCAGGGAACGTCCCGCTGCGTCGACCTATCCTGTCCCATCCCATATAAGAATTTTCTCTGGCCAGTCGTGATCTCTCCCCACTTCTTTTGTGCACGACAGAGTGAAGAGAAATTTAATAATTTGAAATTTCCGGCTATTTAGGATCGTTTAGGATTTGAATATTGCACGCAGGCCATTTGTGATTCCTGAAAAGTGTGGTTGGTGAATCCAGCTAAGGTCAGTTAGCAGCTTCTTCGCTCAACCCAGTGAGTGATTTGCATTCCACCGGCCAGCAATGTTGCATTCTGTGTTCATGGGCGTCGCGAAAGGTCGTTTAATGTTGTACGAGCGCAAATCAAATTTATAGTAATATATCTTCAAGATTTTTTTTTAGATTCTCATAGCAAATTAAAAAAATCGAGGCTCAAATGCATCAGAATGCAAATCAAAGTTTCACCTTTTAAATCTCGTTTCCATAAGCTGAATTATGATTGTTTTGCATTACGCGTTTGTTAATTTCAAAATGTCATCAATTAAACATATTAGTGTTCATGATTTAAGCTTAGTAATTTTTTATAGTATTTTTACCCCTAAATGTATGCAGCACAATGTAGCAGCTTTATTGACAGAAAAAATGCAAAATTTAGTGTGAACGAAACAAAAAGTTGCTGCAATTGGTGTTTTTATGCTCTATGGCTTTTATGGCATCACACATTTATCGAAAGTCACAAATTTTCCTACGTTTAGATTAGATTATTCATCGAAAACCAAATTTGTTGCAAGTTTCCCCTTTTTCCGAGAACGGTCACAATCGCATGTTTTTTGGAAATTAAAAATTCCTGTTGAAACCAATAATTTTTCAGACTACGGCAATTTGATGTCCCATCCACCTTAAACCTTTTAATATATACACCGTATGATAATCTGTGAACATAAGTTTTTTAGAAGCTATTGAAGTTGAAAAGTGTTGCATGTTGCCCCAGTCGACGGTATTTTATTACGATTTTTTACTTCACGTGTTCATAAAAAATCTTAAAATAACATCTAGCAATGGAAAATAATGCAAAGTTTACCAAAAAAAATCGAAAAATTCCGGAAATACGACGTGGCTGGAAAAATAAGAACTTGTATTGGCTCGGCTTTTTTTTGTCATAGAATCAAGTCTTACGGCAACATGCGCTATAGAGTGGCCCAAATTTAAATTTCCGAACGAGTTCCGCTGCACGGAAATTGTTTCTTTAGAAGACATATAGTATTGTACCGGTTTATTCGCATGCTTTTTAAACACTATCCTGATTCCTGCGGGAAGTGTTCCTAAATCCGCTTGTCAGATAATATGCGCATACAGCCAATTGACGAAATGGCTAATAAATCAACATAACTATCAGTTCAGTTTGAGAATACCCTTTGATCACATGGCTTTAACAAATTTTAATGATTGAGATTTTCTTGAATAACTAGATTCACTTGCAATTAACTTCAATTGTCAAAAATTTACATAAATCGTTTTCTCACCTAGTTTTGTACGTTCTTGAAAAAATTGTTTACACATATTTATCAGCTGACAACTTTGCAATTTGACATTCCTTCACAAAATTGCCTCCGAGACCTTTATCCGCATCTTTACTAGACTGCAAAATATTTTGGGGGAAAAATATATTAAAGACTGGAAGAAGTGATCTAAAACCAAATCAAGAAACAGACAAATTTTGGACCGATTCAAGGCCTTGGCGAAAACTTTTATCAGATGATGATACGTTTTCTTCTGTCCGTTTTTAGACTACACCCGTGTCCATTTTCTAGCCATTTTTTGACCCGCTGCCTTAATCAGTCATCGTTGAACACTCATCGTGCGCGGTTCGTTTTTTTTTGTCTCCCGTGTGCCTTTGATTCTAAAAAGTAAAATTGTGATAGCCATGTGAAACCTTGAGAGCGTGAAATGGACAGCAAAGGCAGAAATCCATGAGATTCAAGAAATCATTAGGAAAGGATGGAAATGCTTCGAAAATTCGTGAAATCGTTTGATGCGGAGTGCGAATTAAAAGTGTTTGTTAAGGGAATTTTGGTGGCTGCAGGAGTAGTTAAATTGAATGACCAGAGTAGAGAAAATGTCTTAATTTCAAACTTACCAATATTTGGAAGGGTGCTTAATCGCTAAGCGCACGGCACCCTCCCAAATAAACGCAATTCAATCAATCAACCAATATTTGTTTGAATAAGCTGGGAATGAGTGTGGAAATAAAGGTTTTGCTAGAGGTGTAGTAAAGGAATGCTGAACGAAAGCTTACTACCAATTTGCCAAATATTCAAACAAGTTCAGACATGATTGCGACACAGACTTGCGTCCATACGCTCGAAGAGTACGCGTGGGTTAAATGGTTGCCTAGGCAACATGCGACATAGTTGTGATTTATTAACTATGTTGATCAAGAAAATTATCGCTTGCTTCGATGGTTTTTATTAGAATTTGTTGAAATTCTATAGCTGCTGCTGATGGTGATGGGTGATGGGAAAAGATTTCGAAGAGCATATCGCCAGCTGGCAGAATGTGTGTAGTTTCTAAAATATGATTATTTGTAATAAAGCGATGTGCTCCCTGGGGATGTGGAATGGTAGGTGATGAAGTTTATGTTAATATTGTTAAAGATGGCGTAGTGATGAACATTGTTGGGTTGTTAAAGAAGAAGTTCAAAGCGCAGGTATGTGAGGTGTTGATTTCGGAGAGAAATGAGTAGAGCGGAAAAGGTTGCTACTGGCTTTGTAAAGAATGTTTTTGAGTTGAAAAAAAAGCCAAGTACGTGAACTGAGAATATGTGATAAAATTCCTATTCAAGAAGAATCTCAGTTATTTAAAAAAGAGAAGATTTAATAAATCGAAGACAAAGGAAAAAAGAGAAATGGAGTTGTATCCATATTACAGAAAAATGCTTTCAATGCGTGTAAATGATATTCTAGAGCAATTTTCACAAACTTCTGGATCAAAATTTCAATTCTCAAGTTTGAGTGGGGAAGGGATGAATGTTGAAGTTAGAGGTAGTGCTTTATTTTAAATTGTCAATTCAGAGTTTTTTTTACCAATTTAGGGGGGGGGGGGGGGGAGGAAGAGGCCATTTGGAAAAAATAGTGAATGGCAATTTATGAGAAGAAAACGAAGACAGTGATTGAAATAAAAAACAGGTTTTGCTAAAATCAAGAGTTAACGAAAAAAAAGGAAAGTTTGGGGAAGATAATATAAGTATTTGTATAGTAAGATGTTGGAAAAGAAGAAAAGTTACAAACTTGTGAACTTATGGGGAATCAGTCATTTGTGGCTGAAACGCTAAAACTGTCGCAAAAAAAAAGTTACAAAAAATTAATTTTGGTATACTATGGTAAGGTACAGATATATTCGAGTGTCTTGAGGTAAGATTGGTAAGAAGGTAAGATTATTTTACTATCCAACCATTGCAATTATTAAATATATTATATATGAGCGACCAATCAGTTGCCAGCCGGGCAGGTATCTACACGAATGCGGAATATCTGTCAGAGATTCATAATACTAGAAATGTTATGAATTTTATACGGTTGCGAAACTGTTTGCTCGTTCTACAATTAAGACATACACAAACACAAAACACATTCATTACATGACAGTTCACACGAAGCCATGGTGTCGGGTATGTGGTGATTTGCATTGAAGATTGGCCGAACTAATAATCTAAAGAATGCAATTTAGCTCATACGTTGGCGAAACTGCGGTGAACCCGTGCACCCATGGTGGATTATCTACATACATACATACATACATTTTTTGACCCGCTGCCTTAATAATTTTGAAGGGATTTGTAAAATATTGTCAAACAATTTGGTTTAGAAATTTAATAAGAATGTTGCTTCAGTTCTTCAATTGATTTATTTTCAGTAATTACATGGCTACAATGTGTTTGACCCATACACGGTCATAACCATGATTAGGTCCAGAACACTCTTGAGGCTCTTGAGTCGTCCTTGTCTCGAATTTTACAGTTGCACGATCCTAGAATAGCCATGTTTGAAGTAGCAGATATTCAGTAACTGATGCTGCAAAAGTATGAAAATAAAAAAAACATTGTTTTTGGCACAAATTCATTTTTACTTACAACTTTGGTAGAGAAAATTTATTGGTGGAACCATCGGAAAACTTCTTCGTGGTAAATTTTAACCCCTTGTTTGACCTAGAAAAGAAGATTTTTTCAATAAAAATTGTAACAGTTTAATTATACTTGGTTCTTTTGTTAATATGTAGAACCAATTCGGATAAAAAACATGCTAATTAAAACTAAATAGATTTAGGCAAACCATAATCAACAATATTCTAAACAGATTTTGTTCAGTGCATCCACTGGTGTGAACCGACCTCAACCATAAACAACATTCTGCTGAGATCACAAGAAAAAAGAAAGCACAAAGCATATTTCAAGACAACAAGACGTCACTAGACGTGACAGTCAATTTTCCGGTTTGGCGACAAAAAGAAAAGACCAAAAGTGAGTCGTCACTGTTAGCCGCGTGCACATCAGAAAAGCACTAAAACCGTGCAGTGCAAGTGTATTTTACGGTTTCACGGAGCCAAGTGCTGAAAGTTGTGCTGTTTAATTTGTGTTGTGTTGTGTTGTTGGCGTAGTGCGTGTTGGCAAAAAACGAACGGAATAACTGCATGTCCGATTATCGATAGCCGCAAATTTAGTTCCGTCATTCAGTCGGAAATTTTCAACCGCGTGTTCGGCAATTCGGCGAAAAACAGCATCACAGAACTGATCCCGAAGGTACTCGCCCGGGGGCTGTTGGGAAACACGGCCAGAATTAAGCAGAAGGTGTTACCCTCAAGCTCTCGGGAAAAGGGAAACTAAATGTTTATGCTTCACGGGGTGGTGGGTGGTATCTCAGGGTCGCTTATACATGGTAAAACTGTCAAAAGCTGAGTTACTGACAACCAAGGTTCTTAGATACACTAGGTTCTCCGACTTTCACAGTAAATAGGCGAGAAGTGAGCGGGGCTCTCAATGAGTTTGTTTATTTTTTGCTCAGCTTTTCTGTGGTTTGTTGGTAAACAAACTTCATGAGTTCCGCATAGTTGCATAGCCTACATAGCCAAAATGGCTGAATCGGGAATTCGTTATTCGGGAACACCTCCTGAATATATACCCACCTTGCTGACAACCAAGGAACCAAGGGATAGGAAATTCAAAACGATCGCGAACCGATTCGGCTATCGGTCCGTAGAAAACCTTGTGAGTTCTTACAACCTTTATGAAAATAACAGTGGTGCTCAACACCTGAAGTTAAATCTACTAGCAATAAATAAAGGCAATCTTTTATCTTAATGACGCTGTATTAAACGGTAATTAATGACAATTTTGATATGTTAAAGAAGCTGAGAAAATGTTGAGGGAAACTTTTACACCCCCAGGGCTACACTCCAAGTCAAAATTCCACCAAATTCACAATCATAACAGAATAACATAATGTATTATAGCGCTTTGAAATTTTACATAAATGTGACGTCACAATGGTACTTGCGTATTTTGTCTTTAATGGAGTTCATACGTGGGCGTTGATCGGTGGATCCCTCGATGATCTCGATGACGGTGGTTCATTCGGTGTATCCGGCCATAACATTCTGGTTTTCAATGCTAGGTATGCACGACGTATGTAGGGGGTCGTACAAAATGGCGGCTCGAACGGTTCCGGATAGCATTTGAAGTAGTATTGGGACCTCCAAATGCACTTTTGACGGCTGAGAACCGTTCGTTCCGTCAAAGGGGTCTTTCTGTTCGCTGAGCAGAGTACGATTGAGGTTAGGTCGACTACTAATCAGCAGCCGTACTCGTTGGTAAGTCCAAGGTTACACGTGGTGGTATTTGGGTAGCCGTATCTGGATTTTTGGTGGAAGAAAGCAAAAAAGGCCCTTCTTGGACCTACCCGACGCATTAATTTCACATTGACAAATGTTTTTCCTTTTTACGCCCACTCCATTTCTCAAAAGACAATTTTAGCAAGTTCAATTTACGCAAGTATTGTTTTTATAAATTTCGTATAATATTTTATATGGTGGAATATCTAGGATAAGTAATAGTAAATAACAAACAGTTACCTTTTAATTGCTGCTACTTTTCCTGAACTTTTGTTTGTTTTGTACATACACGTGGATGTTGGACAACCCTACATTGTATACAATTAGGTTAGGTTCACATTTTTGTTTCATAACATTTTTACACACCTTTAATTTCACTAACCGTACTAACTTATCGTACTCTACCTAGTTTTAAGTATTTTATTCTTGACTTAAACCTGTAATGTAACACTGAAAATAATAAAAACTTCCAACAACACATGTTTTTTTTAATTAACCTTATAAACAGTGAAGCCGAGACACACGACTGTCGTCGAAGAAAGCTGCGAACAGAAAGGTAGAAGATTGCCCGGATGTCGTATTCGAAGCTAATTGTGTTGCAAGATAGAACAAGAAAGAACCCGAAACTCTACTGTTATGTCCATCTCACTCAGAATTCGTCTCCATGAGACGACTCAGCTAGCGACCGATAGAGGGCTTAATTGAGGATGTTCATACCTGACTACCAGTTACATCCACCTTGATGCAGCCTGTCACATGTACAAAGCAACCGACGCCCATGAGTGTGTAACTGTTATACAACTCGAGAGTGTCCGGGAAGTAAGGATTAGGGTGATTCACGGGAATCGAGAACTAAATAGTAAACAAAAATAATTCTTGTGGCGAAGTTTCAAGTCTATTTGGAACATATGGTTACAAAGGGCAAAACACCATTCGCAAAACACAGCAAACATAGCGCGAGGAATGCTTCCTTCGTGCAATTTAAACAAAGACACAACATCCAGGAGTTAGGTAAAATATCAGTAATTTCAAATTATTTAAAAGGAGACTGATCTTTCTTTTCCTGCTCCATCAGCACACACGCCAAGACACCGGCCAATGACGCATGACAAAAGAAAACTACCGTTAGCAAGGCAAAGCAAAGAATAAGAAGATACATTCGTCCAAAGAGACCCTTATTGAAGGGTAAGCGCCAAACGATAATAAGAAGAAAACGTTGGCTAGAAGCTATGGCTCTTTTTGTCCTTTTTTCTTTTTGTCTTTTGCTTCTTTCTCTAGCTTTGTGAAGGGCGAGGTCGGTTCGAGCTTGGAGCCAATAAGGGGCAACGCATGATGACTTGCAGCTCCTGCCGAAGGAAGCTCCTGCCGAAAGAACATCATCGAAAGATCGAGCACTAGAAGGACTACTCCCAGGCACTAGTCACCGAGATCGCATCAATTCGGCGAAATAAATCGTTGATGTGAGGTCTGGGAGCAGCTACTCTGGGATGTAGACAATCGTGAGCCACCCCGAGATGGAAGGAGGAAGCCCGCCAGCCTTTGGTGTCCTGATGACATCGTCCGCCTGTGAACGAGAATGCATGTAAGTTCCCAGTGTTGATACTAATATTGTTGCCCTCTCGCCCAAACATTATGTTTGTCATTAATGCCCAAGAAGGCAAAATTAAGAGGGAGGTTTGACCTCATGAAAATCTATCAAATAAAGCATGTAAAATTAAATAAAATTTGTTGGCCCTCCATGAGCTAGCCGGAGGCTTGGAAGGAAGAAATCTTCTACATCCAATTTCCTTCAAGCCAAAGACAAATTAAACAAAATATCACAATTGAAGATCCATTAACTTTTGTTGTTAATGACATGATTGCTGTGATTAGTTAGTTCTCCTATTCAAGAGGTGTATGAATATGAAGGTGAGAGAAAAAGTACGAAATCGTGGAGCGAAATTTGAGATTGACGAAATTAATGTGTGAAAACTCTAGCGCAAGAATAAAATCACAATACAAAGTCCAACAAATTTAAAAACTCAAACAAGGTTTTGCAAGTAGTTGATGTGATATATTGAATTTTAAAAATCATGTGTACACAATCTTTAAAAAAAAAGCTTGTGATTTTCCTTTCTAATTCAGTTGAAATCAGAGTTTCTACAAATTAAAGCTTTTAGCAAAGTTTTTTTTTTGTTTCGATTATAGTCGTTTTACCATCTTTATGGCATTCGCGACTTTTATATCAACGTTGCAGTTAGCGGACAGTTATTGAAAAACTTATCCGGTACCACTGTGTTCGATGTTTACTCTTGGGCTTGAACTCGCGGACATCAGCTCAGAAGATAACGGACTTGCCAATTGAGCTATATCATCTATATATATAAAAAGCAATTATCTGTATGTTTGTTTGTTTGTTTGTTTGTTTGTTTGTTTGTTTGTCCTCTATAGACTCAGCCGTCTTAAGAGCTAGAGATCTGAAATTTGGCATGGATGCTCATTAGGACCAGGAATGATGAAAAATGTTTTTAGATTTTTGGACGACCCCTTCTGAAGGGGGTCATCCATACAAGACAAATATTGTTTTCACGTTATTGACGTTATTTTCCGTCGGATTGTGATGAAAATTTGCACATGAGTGTTTTGAGAGACAAGCAATCGATTACAGTTATCAAATTTAGGGTCAGGGGTCGGCCAAAGGGGTCGTCCATATTCACTGATTAATGTTTTTGCGATATTGGCGTTATTGTACACCGAATTGTGATGAAAATTTGCACATGAGTGTTTTGAGAAACGAGCAATCGATTACAGTTATCAAATTTAGGGTCAGGGGTCGGCAAAAGGGGTCGTCCATATCCACTGATTAATGTTTTTGTGATATTGGCTTTACTTTACATTGGATTGTGATGAAAATTTGCACATGAGTGTTTTGAGAGACGAGCAATCAATTACAGTTATCAAATTTAGGGTCAGGGGTCGGCAAAAGGCTTCGTCCATATCCACTAATTAATGTTTTTGCGATATTGGTTTTATTTTACATTGGATTGTGATGAAAATTTGCACATGAGTGTTTTGAGAGACGAACAATCAGTTACAGTTATCAAATTCAGGGTCAGGGGTCGGCCAAAGGGGTCGTCCATATTTACTGATTAATGTTTTTGCGATATTGGCGTTATTATACATCGGATTGTGATGAAAATTTGCACATGAGTGTTTTGAGAAACGAACAATCGATTACAGTTATCAAATTTAGGGTCAGGGGTCGGCCAAAGGGGTCGTCCATATCCACTGATTAATGTTTTTGCGATATTGGCGTTATTAAAGACCAGCAATCGATTTCAAGTTTCGAATTGCGGATCATAAGTTCATACCCAACTTTAATGTTTTTGCGATTTTGACTTTATTCTACATTGGATTGAGATGAAAATTTTCGCATAGAAGTTTTGAGGGACGTTCTTTTGCTTTCAGGTTTCAAATCTTGACTCAGGGGTCGGCAAAAGGGGTTATTATCTGTTCACTGATTTTACGATATTCTCTTGATTGAGCATAGAATTGTAATTAAAATTGACACATGGGAGGTTAACAGAAAAGATAATTGATTTCAGGTGTCAAGTTTTGAATCGTGGTCAAAAAAAGGCCGTCCATGTTAGTTGGTCACTGTTTTCGTGATACTGTCGTGATCATGCATCGGATTGAGGTGAAAATGTTCAGATGAGGATTATAAACTATGAGCAATTGACTCCAGGTAGCATGTTCCGTGTCAAGGGTCGGCGAAAGGGGCGTCTATATTCACTGTTCACTGTTTTCAAGTTCCTGACGTTATTTTACATATAAATTGAAAAGAAAATATGGCAAAAGCGAGTTTTGAGGAACGTAAAATTGGTTTCAATTATCGAATTTCGGGCCATGGGACAGAAAAAAAGGGTTTCATTGAAAGTTCAGTGTTTTGTGCAATAATTTTGATGGAGGCAGTTAATTGATACCAATTTAAGTGTGAAGATCAAGCAAAAGAGTCGTGCACATAAACAAATAGTACATGTTTCTGCCATAATGTCTAGATTTTGCAACCGATCGAGAAGAAAACACTCTCACATAAATTTTAATAAAAAGCCTATCAACCGTTTAATTTGAATTTCAAGTAATAGTAACAGTAGAGACTTTAAACACTGTTGAATTTTTTTCCCCAAATTGTCGGAAGAATGTTTCGAATTCATTTTCTAAACTCATTTTGACGTACCAATGATTTAAAGCGAAACGAAGTTCGTACGGGATCAGCTAGTAAAGTTATAAATTATGATATATTGAAACAAAAGACGGGGTTTGAATGCCCATATCAGGCCGACTAAATATCTATAAGTATTAAGAAAAATAGGTTAATGTATGTATGTATGTATGAAAACCCAATAAGTATTAAGAAAAATAGGTTAACCTTATAAAATGTATGCTTTTTATCATTGAAACCATATCACCTTCGTTTGGGTCCCCTCACATTGCTCGATAATGGGTAATGAGAGGGCGGACTCTCTGGCAAAGGTGGGGGCGATGGAAGGCGACACATATCACCGTGAAATCGTCTTCAACGAATTTTACTTCTTAGTTCGAAGGAACTCTCTTGTCAACTGTCAGCGCAAATGGGACGAGGATGAGTTGGGTCGATGGCTCCACTAGATTATCCCAAAGGTAAGCCTCAAACCCTGGTTTAATAGATTGGATCTGAGTCGGGATTTTATTCGTGTATTTTTCCGTCTCATGTCCAATCATTATTCCTCAGACGCGGTACTCTATCGTTTGAATATTGCTAGCAGCAATTTGTGTAGTTGCGGCCAAGGTTACCACGACATCGAGCATATTGTTTGGTCGTGCGAGGTCCATCTTGTCGCCAGAACGAATTTTTTAGACTCCCTTCGGGCCCGAGGAAAACCACCTAACGTCCCAGTGAGAGATGTACTAGCTGTGCTAGATTTGGGCTACATGCTCGAAATTTATCTTTTTCTAAAAGCTTTTTATGTTCATATTTCCCTTTCCTACCATCTTTCTCTTTAAAATAAAAGTGTTAAGCTAAGCAAAATATTGTAAACACAAAAAACGAGTTTGGCTCCTTAAAACCTGAAGGTATGAGCCGTTTCAAATAAAAATTTACAAAAAAAAAAATCATTGAAACCTTAAATCTAAGCTCTAATCATACTCTTACAGTGAAAATTGGAGAGCTTAATACTGATTTGAATAGAATTATAATATGAACGAATAAATGCTAATATTTCGTTCACCACTCTTCAAAAAACGAAACGACACATCAAGCATGCCGTCATGTGGAGAAAGCTCTAACTAACATGTATAAACATCGACGATCTCCAAAACAAAACAGTGTTGTGAACAGTGCGAAGCAAAACGGAAACCGAAGATCGAAGTGGCTTTTGATTTCAATTAATCACAACTACAAAAAAAAAAAAAACAATTACATCGTAGCAGACATTTCATTGAAAGCTAAATTATCAACAAAACAAGAAAAAAATCCTAATGCCGTTATTTTGCAAAAATGGGAAAATGCTACGCAGTTCGGGATTGTCCGAGCATTAAAACTCCTTTCTCCGCATTATTTTTCTTCAAAATATTTGCAGGAAACGGGTAAGACGTTTATTATTCAATTAATTAAACTTTGAAGCGTTTTTACAGAGCTTCGGATAAAAGATTTCTGCTCACAAACTACGGCCTTATTTGTTCGGCTCACTTTTCAGATTTTGTAACTAAGGAGAACAAGTCACAATGATAATTATATTTCATTTCATGCGTCAAATAATTTGTATCAATTCTTTATTATCATAGTTGGTTTCTTCATGCAATGCCGCCAAATCCAGTCCAATGCTCAGTAGTTTGAAAAAAGAAGCCATTTCTGATTTGAAAGTTCAACTACAAAACCAGACGAATCAATTAACCGATCCGATTCTTGTCGTGCTTCAACAAAACAAATCAAGGAAGTTGCGTGGCTGTAGGTATTCGGAGAAAATGAAAAATTTGGCGAAAATATGACATTACTGCTACTCAAAAGCATACCGTACCGACAAATGCGCAAATTCCTAGCTCTACCTTCGATAGAAACCATCCGCAAATAACTATCTAAATTGTGAATGAATGAAGGGTTTTCAACCTCGGTTTTGAGTTTAATAAAACGTACAGTTTGCAGTCTTCGCGATGATGAAAAGCTCGTCACCCTGTCGTTCGACAAAATGTCTGTATCCCCCAGATTAACATACATTGATAAGGCGAAAAACGACTATTTTTGTGGATTCCCAACTCGATTGAAAAACGTAATAAACAACATTAATCAACCAGCATGTTCTGCCCTAACATTTATGATCAAATCTCTTCAAACTGGATACAAACAAGCTGCAATGCAAAAACAGGCTTGTAACAAAAGCTGGTTCAATAATCAAGCATATCGTTTGCGATCAAAGTTCTAGCCATAGAGCATTGTATAAAAAACTTGGTGTAACACCAAGTAAACCTTTTTTTTTCATCAAGAACAAGAAAATATTTTGTTCCTACGATGCACCTCACCTAATATAATCTAGCCGCAATAATCTTTACTTCATAATGCCTTATTATTAGAAATTTATATTACGAGGATATCAAACACATTCCGATCCGTGCCTCATCTAACATATGATCACATACAAATTGCACAATATGCGGAAATAAGAGTGAATTTAGCAGCACAAACTCTAAGTGCTGTGCAGGATTACGGACCTATGTGGAAAACGATGTTTTGCCAATTGAATGTCTGATCACGGCCAATTATTGTGAGTGCATGGACAAATTTTTCGATTGAGCCAATTCAACGGTTTTTAAAACCTCGAAGGTATGTTGAAGTTATTAGCTCGGAAGCTTCTATACATCGCTGGTCTAGAACAGTTTTGGAAGAAGTTATAAGAACAGTACAGTTTTCAATATTTGAGAACACGAAGCTTCAACCAGGATTGCTTGGAGATTTTTTTTTCAATTATTCGTTGAAAAAACGTGAACAATAACCATCCCGACTCAACCAAATTCATATCGGCTTACCCATCCAATAAATAAATATTTTATCGAGAATCCTTCTATTAAAGATATAAAACTTTTACCAAGAACATGTCGAGCTGCAAACAATCAACAAGTTTTAAAACAAAGTTTTGAAGATCAAGATTTGGATTTAAAGCAGGCGAATAATGTTTACTACACAACTGGTTGGGTACATAGCAAAGTGCAACTGATCCAGAATGTGTACAAATGTTTATTTCGGATAACAAAAATGTAGATCTACAATATGAAGTTCTAACAATTAACAAACGTTATCACGAAATGTAATTCATCGGCTTTATCGGTGAAAAGTGATGTCCTTTTTAGAAGGGACATCTTAAGGTAGGGTAATTTTATAGGTGGAAATAAAGCTAGAAGAAATGAAAGGTGGTGAAAATGAGCGGGTAGAATTTGTTTAGAAGCATTATCACCGCATATCAAATTTTTGTTCAGCACGGGCCAACTCCTATGAAGTGGTAGATACAGATAGAGTTGTATCTTTCACCACACATTAGTAGGCCATGGTGCTCACTAGTTGACTTTGTAAGGTTCTCTCTAGATAACCTCCAAAATTGCAGGTGACGGTGATCCGTCGAAATGTCACCAGAAATACAGCGATGATTTCTTCCGGGAAAGCAGCATTCTTGTAGCCTTGGTGACGACTGTTGAACCGGAAATTTCCGCTTATTTCCGATGGTTTCGGACTGAAGTAATCTTTCAGGGTAACAAGAATTGCTGAATACGTTTGAGTATAAGGATTTTCCGGCGGCAATCTGTATGCACGCGGACCCATAAGGTGCAGCATCAGGTTCTCGCGCATTTTGTTATCCGCTGCTCCGTAAATCGATGGTTACGCTTCTTCCGTTGGTTGTACTGATCAATGTGAAAATTCGGAGGCAAAACCGCTAGGAAACGGTTTACGTGGCCGGTATCGTGTTGTGACCGTGAATAAATGGACAGAATCGTTGGAGATTTCGCGGATAGAAGTAAAAGAATCGGACTATTCTAAAACACGTTTTAATTACGATAGCTTTTCTAAGCCGATAGCGGTAAGCCAGATGCTACCTTTTACAGAGGTAACATTAAGTATGTTGTAGCAAGGTACATTTTTAAGGTGAGATATATCAGTTCAGTTATCAGAATTTTCTGATTAGAATATACGATCGAAATGCACGATAGACCTGGGATCAGAATTCAAGATAAAGGCCCAGAATTGAGGACAGGGTTAAAGATTTCAATATCCGGAATCAAATCAGAATCAGAGATAAGTGTTCGGAACCCTGAATCGGAATTAAAATCTGCATTTGGGATCAGGTTCAGAAACCGGGATCAGGATCCACGTTCAAAATCCGGCATCAAAAATTCGCTTGAGCTTCAACTTGAGCTTGTTATCAACTACGGTCCACCTCAGCTCCTCCTAGCCAATGCATAATGGTTGCACTCCGTGATTGGTTCGAAATAATCAACATTGCACAATGAACCAAGTGAAAGATTGCTGGGATCAAGCAACACAATTTCACTGTACAGTTTTGAGAATTTCAGACTTTAATATGAACCAATAATGATGCCGGCCAAGTCCGTGTAGTCGATAAGATGATAGGGAGATGCAGCAGGGAGATGAAATTGCAAATGAATCGTGATGTAGGTTCATATTATAAGATTAAAATTGATACTCATTTAGAATTTCTTTTTGACACTGACTGTATTTTTCTAAGCCTGACATCCTATCTAGAAATTATTTTTCAAAAACCAATCAAGTCATTCCTCCTATTTCTTTTCCTGTTTACTTGTCGTTTCTTTTTCTTTTTTTGCGTTGAATGATGTTTAAATATTATTAGTTTTTTCAATAAATTTTTCTTTAAATCATCTTGTATTCAATTGAAATTTAATTTTTCAAATTGTGTATTGAAAACTAATAGATCAAATTTAGATCATTGGAAAAAGCATGTTTATTCGAAGATTCAATCGAATACGTTATAATTTCAACTTTATACTTCAGGTAATACACACTTCAGGTAGAAAAAAAACTCGAAAACTTCATTTTTAAAGATAACGGTTTTGAGAAAGCAAAAAGTTCAGTTATTATTAACTGTTGTATGAAATATTGTTATTTATTGTTTTTAATCAATATGATTAAGAAATATTGCAATCACTAAATCCACAAAACAGTGAATAAAGTAAGACTTTTAGGAGCTTGTTAACTTCAGAATGGGGGGGGGGGGGGGGGGAAGGGGGGGGGGGGGTTTGGCTTAATAGCGGCACGTTATCCAAACATACGGGAAAATTGTGCTGTATTTTCAAATTAATAAATCGAATACAATTTATTTCAAATTTGTGAACCTTTTGTTTTTTTGGTCGAAGAATCTGAAGTGATTAAGCTTCCGATCGTAAATCACACACAAATTATTTGATTTTCAAAGTAATTTAACATCTTTAAAAAACGATTAGTGACAGCTTTTTTTTTTTTTTTTTTTTAGTTGGTAACCACAGGTGGTAAATCCCGGTTTACGGATTGTATTCCAAGGCACGGCGAGCCACCGCGTCCCCCCAGTTTGCTACTCTGGGTCCATGGGTACAATGGGCAGACTCATGATATACTCCGTGTATACCCCCTACTCCCTAAACTCCACCTGGGGCCGCAGACCTGGTTCCCACCTCGAACTGTTTAGTACACTATGCTTCAATAGTGGGAGGTCTATTCGCGCTAATGCGCTCAAAGGCAATACTCATTAACGAGACCACTTTCAGCAAAACCTCTCATCCTTACGACTCGACGCCTGAACTCTCCTCTAACGACTTGAGAACCGACATCTCCTCGCAATGACTCGAGATTCCCACACAAACCTCTCCTCTTCGCGACTTGAGGCCTGATCTCTCCTCTGACGACTTGAGATCCGACCCCTCCTCGCATCGACTCGAGGTTTACCTCTCCTCTGCACGATTCAAGGCCCGATCTCTCCTCTAACGACTTGAAATCTGACCTCTCCTCGTAATGACTCGAGGTGACCACTTGTACCCCTCCTCTTGTTGGTAAGGGGCCAGATCCCTCCTCTTACGACTCGGGACCCGACCTCCTATCATAAAGACTCGGGGTTGACCACACAAACCTCTCCGCCTGAAGGTTTGAGGCCTGACCTCTCCTCTAACGACTCGAAGCCCGACCTCTTATCTTCAGGGTTCGAAGTTTGCCACCTTGCCCGTCGTGTGCCAGATCGAGAGCAGCTTATCCTGGACTCGCGCCTGTCACGGCACACGCGCGGGACTTAACGCAACTACTCGGATGATTCCCGACGAAGACGTCATCCTACACCGACTCGAATGGCTCGCCCGGCGTCGAGAGCCACTCTACCCGTGGGTATTCCCCGAACGTGGAATAACCCTTTCCCAACGATTTCCACTGCGAAGAAGGTCAAGTCTTATCCCCGCAGCTTCTGTCGTTGAGAACCGCTCTACTCGGATACTCCCCGAAGGTGGAGCATCCTACACACGAACGCGGCGCACCCACGGCATCCGCTACGCAGAAGGTATTGTCTTATCTTTGTAACTTCAAACCGTGGGGTCGGACGCACTCTACTCGACAGCCCCCCGTCGATGGGGTCAGTCTACTCCGACCGTTGTCCGGTCTTCTTTATCCCCCTTGGTTGGCAACCCTAGGATTTTTGGCCCGCGGATTTTCCTGCCCGTTGTGTGCCAAATCGAGAGCAGCTTATCCTAGACTCGCGCCTGTCACGGCACACATTCGGGACTTGGAACGCTACGACTCGGATGTTTCCCGACGGTGACGACATCCTACACCGACTCGAGAGGCTCGCCCGGCGTCGAGAGCCTCTCTACCCATGGGTATCCCCCGACAGTGGTTAACCCTCTTCCTTCGAGATCCGCTACGAGGAAGGTAAAGTCTTATCCCCGCAGTTTCCCTCTTAGGAAGCGGAACTACTCGGATACCCCCCGACATTGGGATATCCTACACACGTTCGCGGCGCACCCCTGACCTCCGCTACGCAGAAGATGATGCCTTATCTTTGTAGCTTCGATCAAGGGATCGGACGCACACTACTCAGATGCTCCCCGCCGATGGAGTCATCCTACACCGTTCGCGGACTGCCGTTGGTTCCAGCTCCTCTGCAGGGCAGTCATGATCCGGGTGAACCCATCGCTGACCGCGTGCCAAGTGTTGGAATCCGCACACATCCTCTGTACAACGTTGTCTGCTGTCGTGTCAGGCCCGCAGGCGGCAAATATGGAAGTACGTACCGCCGCAAACCTCGGACAGACAAACACCACATGTTCGGGTGTTTCCTCTACGTCACCACAATCTGGGCAATATGGCGAAGCCACATGTCCAAACCGGTAGTGGTACTTCATGAAGCATCCATGACCAGTCAGGAATTGCGTCATATAGAAGTCCACTTCACCGTGCCTTCTTCCGATCCAGCTCCCGATGTGCGGGATCAGACGATGGGTCCACCTTCCTCTCGTTGAGCTGTCCCACAGCTGCTGCCAGTTGGACATCGAGTCCTCATTGGCGAGATCTCGAACGTTGGGCGTGTCTCTGTTGTCGTAGCAATAGACATCCTCCTCTAGCAAAACCGAGATGGGCATAACACCCGCTACTACACAGGCGGCTTCGGACGACATGGTCCGGTATCCGCTGATAACCCGCAGGTTCATCAGCCGCTGAACGCTGCTAAGTCGCTGCAGGTTACAGCTTCCTCCCAGGGCCTGCCTCCAGGCCGCTGCTCCGTACCGCAAGATCGAAGTGGTCACACTTGCAATGATCCGCCTTTTGCTGCTTTGGATAGCCGAGGAGTTCGGCATCATTCGTGTGAGTGCGGCCGTGGCCATTGCCGCTCTCTTGCACACGTGTTCGACATGGCTCGTGAAGCTGAGCCTGTCGTCAATCATCACCCCTAGGTACTTAATTGCGCGTTTAGACACGATGTTGCACGGTCCAACGGCAATGGTACCTGTTTGGGGTGATTTCAGGTTGGTGATAAGCACCATCTCGGTTTTGTGGTGGGCTAGACGCAGGCACTTGGAGTGCATCCAGCGTTCCACTTCCTGGATAGCTACCGTGGCCAGTAGCTCAACCTCCGCTGTTGAGGAGCCCCTCGCCAAGAGGACTACATCATCTGCAAATCCTACGAGTTCGGCTCCCGATGGGAGGCTCGTTCGTAGGAGTTCGTCGTAGGTGATGTTCCACAGAACCGGGCCGAGAATTGACCCCTGTGGAACACCCGCCGAAACCTCTTGTGTTCGCAAACCCTCGCCGGTCATATACTGCAGTTGGCGATTGTGGAAGTAACTTTCCACAAGCCTATACAGATATGCCGGGATCCTCATTTGGATGAGCGACGACGCAATCGCTGTCCAACTGACACTGTTGAAGGCGTTCTTCACATCCAGAGTGACAACCGCACAAAAGCGGAGCCCTCTCCTCTTGGTCAGCCTGGCTCTGTCCGCTACCTCGATGACCGAGCGGATGGCATCTACGGTGCTGCGACCTCGACGGAAACCAAACTGTTTCCCCGAGAGTCCGCCCTCACTTTCCGTGTATCTCTGAAGTCGGTTCTGAATCACCTTCTCCAGGACCTTACCCGCTGTATCCAGTAGACAGATCGGCCGATATGCCGATGGGTCTCCTGGACGCTTACCCGGCTTTGGCAGAAGAACAAGTTTCTGCCGTTTCCACGTGTCAGGAAACACCCGTTCCGTCACGTATCGTTGCAACGATGTTCGGAACATATCGGGGAATTCCCTAATCGCGGCCTTCACCGCGACGTTCGGAATGCCGTCCGGTCCGGGGGCCTTCCTCGGTTGGAGAGACTTGGCGATCTCGCGAAGTTCTTCCACCGTTATCCTCTCTTCGGCGCTGGTGTCCCAGTCATACGGGACTGTTGGCCAGCGGGTAACATCGTGCTGTGGGAACAGCTCATTGATGATGATTCTCAGTTTATCGGGGCACGTTTCAGGTGGTGCGCCCCCACTTTTAGTTCTGCCCATGACTATCCGATAGGCATCACCCCATGGACAGTCGTTGGCGTCACGGCATAACTGTTTGAAACGTGCCCTCTTGCTTGCGTTGATGGCCCTGCGGAGGGCCGATCTCGCGCTTGTGAAGAGTGGCCTACGCTCCGTTCGCTCTTCTTGGGTCCTTGCGTTCTGCATCCTGCGCCTTGCCCTATGGCAGTCGGCGCGCAGACCCGCAATTTCCTCCGTCCACCAGTAGACGGGTGGCCTAGTGCTTTTATGCTTGGCCCTTCTCGGCATCGCAGCATCGCAAGCGCGAGCTAGAACCCTCGTCAGTTCTTCCGCGGACAGGTTGTCCAGGTTCCTCTCCCAGTGCAACGCTTCGACAAAGACGTTCTGGTCGAACTGCGTTGTCTTCCAGAGGCGTTCTCCTGTACGAGACTCGCGTCTACCTGTCCGCGTACTTGAGCCTAGCCGATAGCGAATCGCGAAGTGATCGCTATTCGTGTAGGCCTCGCTCACCATCCAATCGCTTACCAACCCCGGGCTACCGAAGGTGACATCTATGGTTGACTCGCTCCCGTTCCACAGCTGCTGCCAGTTGGACATCGAGTCCTCATTGGCGAGATCTCGAACGTTGGGCGTGTCTCTGTTGTCGTAGCAATAGACATCCTCCTCTAGCAAAACCGAGATGGGCATAACACCCGCTACTACACAGGCGGCTTCGGACGACATGGTCCGGTATCCGCTGATAACCCGCAGGTTCATCAGCCGCTGGTAGGTACTGGTATTCCCTACGTTGGCCAGATCCACATTAAGCCTCGCCAGGGCTTCTAAAAGAGTTTGACCTCTGGGGTTTGTGAGGCGGCTACCCCATTCAACGGCCCACGCGTTAAAGTCGCCAGCAATAACGATGGGGCTTTTCCCCATTAGCACATCCACCATCTTGTCAACCATAGTGCCAAACCTCTCCAAGGACCACCTTGGGGGAGCATAGCAGCTACAGAAGTAGATCCCGTTAACTTTGGCCACCACCATGCCTTCGTATTCCGTCGCCACAACTTCTTGTATGGGGAAACTACCTGTAACCCATATCGCGGCCAGTTTGGCATCATCAGTCGCCCAATTAATGCCATTCGCAGCTCTGCGATATGGGTCTGCCACTAGCGCGATGTCCAACTTTTCCTCAACTGTCATCTGCCGCAACAGCTGGTGTGCTGTGTAGCAGTGGTTGAGGTTAAGTTGGACGACCTCTATGCTCTTGGCGCCCGGGGTGGTACCGCCTGCGCCTTTGTGTAGGCGGGGCACCTAGGGTTGCCAACAGCGTGGTCTCCAGCGCAGACAGGGCATTTAGCAGGCTTTTTGCAGTTAGCCGACTTGTGGCCGGTTTCGCTGCAGCGCCAGCATATGCCACTTCTGTCTGGCCCAGTGCAGTCGAACGACTTGTGACCGTTCAACAGGCACTTGAAGCACCGGTCCGGTTGCTGGGGGATGGATATCTGACAGATAGACCATCCCACCTTTAGCCGCCCACACTTAAGTGCGGCGTTTGCTGCTGCAACCGGAAGTTTGACCAGCCCAATCTGCATACCAGATTTGGGAGGGCCATTCCGCAGACGAACCGTCATCTGGTCAGAGCAGATTTTGCACTGCTCGACCAGTGCCACCCGCAGTTCGTCTTCCGTCGTGACTTCATCCAGGTTTTTAACCCGGATGGTCACTTCCTTACAGAGGGCACGCACCTCAGCCTTGTCACCAAGGGCTTCGGCGGCCTTAGCCGTAAGGGTCCCGCTGGAGTTTCCAGCACCACGCTTCAGTTCGAGGATCATCTCGCCGGTGCGTGTCCGACGGATCCTCCGAACTTTCTCGCCTAAATCGGCGAGATCTTCGTTCGTACGCATCTGTCGCAAGACATCTGCGTACGTGCCCTCAGGTGCTTTGACGACAATCGCCTCGCCCCTCTCCCTGACGCGACGTTTGCGTCGTTGGGGTTGGGGTTTGGCTTTTCCCGTCTCCGTACCTTTGGGCCTTCCCCTTTTGCGCGATACCGTCCGCCATCCGGTATTTGCGCTCGTCGGCTCATCTGCCTTTTCGGCAGGGCCTTCCGCCCGCTTGGAAGCGCTGGCCGCAGGATCCTGCCGGACAGACGGATCCTCCGCTCTTTTCTTAGGGTCCCCGGGTCTGAGTTCCCCGGGAGACCCTCTCTTACGCTTGCTGTTGCCAGCAAACGCAAGGCTGCCCTCTGTTTGGGCAAAGGCATTGACCTTCTTTGGGCGGATGGTGTCCGCCCTCAGAGGGGTCTCTGCCGGCCCTCGCTCTTTTGGTCTGGCGGCCTCGGGCTCCGCAAGCCGTTCCACCACAGCTTTGTTGGCTGCGATGAAGAGCTGCATCACCCTGGCTAGCTTCTCGCGTATTTCCTTGTGGATGTTGGACTTCCCCTTCACACATTCCACAAGGTCAGCGATGCCAGCCATGGCCGTGACCAACTCTACTGGAGCTCCCGGATCTTGGAGTTCCGGGGAGCTCAGTAGGTCTTCCAGCGCTTCCTGTACTTGATCGTACGGGTCCGCTCGCACATCGCTCGGTGTTTCCACCGACGTTGCCGTCGGGTCCACCGGGTTGGCAGATTGCCTAACCGGCGAACGCCTAAGGCCACTCCCGCCGAACGGATTCGAGCTCTCGCCCTTATCCGTTCCGTCCTTTTTCATTTCTTTTAGATTTTTTGGCATATTTGATCCCACGAGTAATCAGGTAACAAACGGTCCACTGCGCCAGTGACCTGCTTAGCGCAGCAAGGACTGGGATACTGTGGGGTGTGTCCCGGTGCCCCACAGGCAACCGTTAGAGACTGGCGTGACTTAACGACCCGCCAGCCTTCCAGGTACATCGGCACGGTTAGCTTCACACCTTCACCAATGGAGTCGGTTTCCGATAGAAATTCCATTGTCGTAATCCAAATTCTTTAGCGAGGGTCTTCATAAGGGGGGGGGGTGTAGTTCTCTCGGCCGTACATCTGCATAAAGCAGACACGTTTCCACTCTGCACCACGGGGAGGTGGAACTACGTCGCAGAGCAAAGCAGCTTATGTATGTATGTATGTATGTATGTATGTATGTATGAAAACCCACCAGTGCCTGATAGGTCTTTCGACCCGAGGCGGTACGGGAAGTCTCAATCGCACATTCAAATATTGTTCATGCTAAACTCATCAACAATAATTGCAGCGCCACCAAGGGGTCCGTTACTACTGGTTTGGGACAAGTTTGACTCATCTCACTCCCTTCCAACTATTCGAAACAAATTAAGAATCAGGGAAAGATACCCAAGTAACACCGATAGTTTTATTTGACTCCTTAAGTCTCTTATAAAACCAAAACTTGATCTAGTAGCCTACTATAAAATTTTAAATGTTACTTGGGTACCTGAATACCAGACCATTGATTCAAAATTTGCCGAGACACTCCGGCTGGCTTTATTCCACAATCCATTGTATATCAGTCTTCCGATCATTTGACGACCTGTCCAAGCCCCTTAATAATTCCTCTAAATAGAGTTAAGCATTTTTATTATATAATCAATCAATAAATACAACAATGTTTCATATTTCACCTTGTTACCACCTGCAATTCCAATTGTAACAGCCGACTAGCTCAACCGGACTGTTCTTCTCACTTCTCAGGATCGGCTACACTTGTCTGGGGCGGACTCTCGACCACGATAACGGTCACTCAACAGCGGACTTTGGTAGAACAGAAATAGACTGGGATTTCGGATTGACGTGCATAAAGGGGAAAAATTTACATTTTATACATATATTGGTTGGTTAAAACGTCTCTAATAAAAAAAAAAAATATATACATATATTGGGGTTTTCAGTGTAGAAGGATAAGGGTCAACATACGGCGTTAGGGTACGGATGTGTGCTGAGTTGATCATACCTGGTAGTGACTTCTGAACACGTGGGTCTTCCTGTTGCTTCCGGTGGTAATGGCGGACACAGAACCAACACAGGGACTTCCGGCGACGGGTGACTGGCGGACCCTCGATTCGTATGACCGGGAATTGAGCTGCAGCGATTGACTTCTTCCTTCCTGACCAGTGGTTATTTGGCGTGGCGATTCCTGTGGTGACGGAGGAATGCCTCACACGTGGTCGGCTGTTCTCGAGGAGACTTCTGGGTTACTCCGCAACGGAGCAACGACACCTGAGCCCTCACGGCTGGTAAACTCCGGATCTTGAGGACCGGTGTTCCTAGCCTCCTGATCAATCTGCCGGACCACGAGGTGTTCGTGATGATGGTTCACGACACCCGGATGCGCGCGTTCGTATCTACGACCGATTTTGCTGACGGTCTCAAACTTTCTGCCCCGAATTCCTTCTTCCGTGTTGTTTTCCCTCTTTTCTGCCCAGTGTTGCTAGATGCGTTTTCACAACAACAGCCTTCAATAGTCCTATTTGCCGCTGGTAGTGTTCGTGATAATATGCTGGTTGTTTCACCAAGCCTTTTCAGTTTTGGGACAATTAACCTCAAAAACGATCATGTGTGTCGACCGGCTGTTCGTTTTTTGTACCAAGAGTTTTTGAGGTTAATTGTCCCGTCTCATCTGTACACGCTCAGCAAGTGTGCGTAAGAAATGTCAAAAACAACTCTATACTGACCCATACCGCAAAAGGGAAACAAAAAGGGATAATGGAAGGGATTGGAGAATACACTGAAAAAAACTAAAAACTAAAACTACCAAACACGTCAATTAATAACAAAAAAAACCATTTGTTATACTGTTTGGTAACACAATGCATGATTGTTATTTTCCCTGTTTTCAAAAGAAATCAAAAACTGAATGCATATTATCACAATTCTTTTATCTTTTAAAATAATATTACGGAGTCGAAAATGACGCATTCTGATTAACTAACTACAGGCTCAAACATCTATACCTACTGCATAAGATATTAAAAGTAGCAAACTTATATGGTCGCAGCAAGCCTGCAGTATGGCAATACATGTCATGAAAAAAAAACTTTCCAAACCGGGGATCGCTAGTAATTTACTTTTGCTTCAAATTTTGAATCTTTATCGATTCTTTCATCACTTTCATACAAAATGTGAAACATTTCACAAACGTGCGCTTTTCGCAGATTGATTTAAAACCGGAATTGCAAATGGTAATAAAGATATTTCAAGGAACGAGCTCACCAATTTAGAAGCAGCAAGTTCCGCATCAGCTAGTAAACACTCCCAGCACATGGTACTCTTCAAACGGTTTGATACCAGGGAGGTGACAGCCCTATCCTTTGTCATTGATTTTGACAACCATCAAAATTACGGGCCCACCATTTTGTGGGCCCATAACAAACCTGACATTTTGCTGTCAAGGAACCGGACTAGATGTCAAATCCTAGAGAATTATGAATGATTGCACACTAACACAACCATCATTCTGGTTCCTCATTGGTTGAAATTTTGGCTTTTTCAACTCTGTACTGCTTTGAGAGGAAAACACCATAAACGTTTCTCCCGAGGATAGAAAAAAAAGAAAAAGATTCTTGTTCGCAAGAAGAACCAGATTGTCACCCCTCTGTTTGATACCGTTCTCTTCCAGACACGTTAATATTAAGAAAGTCAGAAACTCTAATTTCGCTGCAATCCTTCCAGCAGCCAGTGGAAGAGCCTTCTTCCTCTGCACACTAACTTTGTACGATTTCCGCCAACAAACGTTAAAAAAAGTTGTAAAAAAATCACTTCACTCGTTTTTATTACAGCCCTCAAGGTATCAAAAATTCAAATTGCATCCTTCAATCGTTTTAAAAACATGAAACAGTCTCATTAAAACCGATATATTTTTGTTTTTTCAATATTCTGGAGCTCTGAAAATTTGCTGCCAGAAAAAAACACGTCTAACCGATTCGACCACAGCCTACTGATAAAAAAAAAATTAATAAATAAATAAATAAAAAAAAACGATTAGTGGCAGCTTATGTATGAAAAATCAATTTTCGATCGTCGCGAACGTTGCAATGGAATGATAAAAAATAAAATTGCAAATGGCTTTGTATACCAGGTCCAAGAACTGTTTAATCCGTACATCCAAACTTTCTTCATCTTCAGTGAAATCTTCAGTCCAGAGGTCCGTGGGTCCTGACTTGATGCTTCGATAATAGGCTAGAAAGAACCGGAAACCTGGGCAGCAAAAATCCCTCTTCCAAAACACAACCAATCCTGCTTCATTCCCCGTTTCCCCAAACCATACTTCACCGAAACTTCAAATTTTTCAATTTGCTTGAAAATTTAACAACTTTAAGAGCAAATTCACTGGTGTTGGGAAAAAGTGGTAGAAATTTTGACAATTACGGCACATTTTGAAAATTTTGCTATGTAAAAACATTTTCAAGATCTTGTGGCCTTTTAGTTTTTTTACAACACGTGTTGTATTTTCGCATGCTGTGATGGAAAAATAGCAATATTTCCATCAGATACTGCTGAAATAGAAACACAGGTTCACTGGTGATGGGAAAAAGTGGTAGAAATTTTGACACTTGACGTTTTGAAAATTTTTCCATGCAAAAACATTTGCAAGATCTGTGGACTTCTAGTTTTTTTACAACACATGTTGTATTTTCGCATGCTGTGATGCAAAAATAGCAATATTTCTATCACATACGGCTGAAATAGAAACAGTGTTGTAAAAAACTACAGCGCCCCAAGATCTTGAAAACATTTTTGCATGGTAAAATTCTCAAAATGTAAAATTTCCATCACTTTTTCCCAACACCAGTGAACATACTCTAATGCCGTTTTCGTTTTTCTCCACTAGCACGGGGCAAAACTTTTTCTGAATAAACGAACAGAATCGTTACCCGGGACGATGCAAATATATGGTTGCTATACTCACCCTTATGTTAACCCCCAACACTGACAACTTTTACGGGGTGCAACCGCCTGCTTGAGGTTCAAATCTCAGGCAAAACTAGTGGACTTCTGAATTAATAACCGAACATAATAACAGCAGTTAGGGCAAAACTCGTGGGTAACTAGGTTGCCACTGCCAATAAACGAAAACACTATAAGGAAGCCGAAGGGCAAAATTTTCCACGTCTTGGCAGACCTATGGGTTGCTTCGATCCCCTCAACTTTGCGGTGGTGTTTTGTACACAAACTCTTCAACTTTTTCTTAATGTTATTCGACATAGATACAACATGTTTGAAATAAAAATCCGTCAAATAAACCTGTAGATCAGATTTTACTCAAACTTAAAGGATTGAGAAAATAAACATAATTTTTTTTCTGAATTTTTCATCCCCAGTATCCGTATCTCGATTTGTCGAGTTATTTGGGCAAGTCGGAGGACCTCGACCGACTGATTGAACGACGCACTACGCAACCAGCTGAGGATGATTGTACTGCCGCCAGTGGACGCACGCTTCTCCCGGCCTCGGTTCACGATACGCTGCCACCCGAGGCGCAAGATCTGCTCAGGCGATTGCTGGAAGTGAAACCCCAATACCGGTTGCGTTCCGAGCTGCAGTTGCAGCGCATTGGCCTCTATAAAAATTACAACTGGGATGCGGTTAGAAACAAACAGGTGAGACTGTTATACCGTTTGATAATCGGTTCTAATAGGTTCCCGCTGCCTGCTCTGAGACTGATAGTAATTATCCCAACCAGCAGCGGCTCATCGTAGGTTAAATTAAGTGATTTATAGTTCAATCACGACCCGAACGCCAAGAATCTACCTACTCACGTCATATTTCCATTTGTAGGTTTCAGCAAAGCAAATCATTGAATCGGCAAACATTTTGGATACGAACGAATCTGGACCAAGAGCAATTTCGGCGTTGGTTGAAAAATCTTTTGAAAACTTAACCTGGTAACTGACCTCATGGTTATTGTAACGTACCAAACAGCAGCAGCAACAACGGAGAACAACATTAGCTTGCAATAATGGTACACGAGCTTAAGTGAATAATTACTCTGAAATCTTCTACCGGTTTCATATTTCTTAGCTTGTTGTGAGATGGTCGAGCTCGGTGGGAGTCAAAAAGCTACCACGAAAACAAATTAATTTAGAACAGTCACAGGGCAACGGTTATCGTATTTCAGTTTTATGCTAATTTTTTTTTTTTTTTTTTTTTTTGCCAGGAATTTACCACTAGGTGGCATTCTTCCCTAAAAGTTTTATGCTAAGATAGGATACAGAATCGAAATGCCCACAATCCATGCGGTGAAGAAGCTGATGCAAATCTTTATCATTATGTTCACAGCTTGAGACTCCCGCCGCTCGGCAATGTGCCATTGAAAAACATTAAGTGCCATTATCGGAGAATAATTGTCCGACCTTGGTTAAACATCTAAATATCTGTGCGCATGCACTCCTGCTTGACCGGACCGGGTGAATG
This sequence comes from Uranotaenia lowii, assembly GCF_029784155.1. Taxonomy (NCBI): domain Eukaryota; kingdom Metazoa; phylum Arthropoda; class Insecta; order Diptera; family Culicidae; genus Uranotaenia; species Uranotaenia lowii. The sequence continues at coordinate 84,861,207 of NC_073691.1, forward strand.
AAGAAAAGTGCATCGATGGGGGAAGAGGGTAGGCAGCAAGGAGTGTCGTCGTGACTCAGTACCCAGTCGATTAACAAGTTGCCTCTTCCATCAAACGATAAAGCGCGTATTAATAGGTTGATTAGCGATAACAATTAGATGTATGATGGCGAGAATTAACATGCTGGTTTGAACGAAACCAATCAATAAGCACGAACATGACGGTGAAGAGGTGTCGAAGATGATGGTGACAAAGTGATGACGATGACATTGATGACAAAGATGAAAAGATAAAAATGAGCCGTCCTTAAGAAAATCAAGTATCCGTCCTTAGTGAATAAATGTAGAAATACTTAAGAAAATTTGTCTTTATCAGAATTAACAGATTCCGAGTTTCCTGGGAAACTATCAGTTAAAACTTTTTTTGGACCAAAATGGAAGTATTACACTGCGCGGGAAATAATAAAAAAAAGTAAAATTTACCGAGGTAGCCAGGTGAACGCTCATGAAATCCAAAAAGGTAAATTCTACACTCTAATTCTCCGTGACTCAGATTTGAAGGAAAACAATTCAAAATGCGCCAAAACTGGGTAAACTCAAATTTTGATTAGAGCGGTAAAACTCAGAAATGATTTGTTAGGGTTTTCGCGAATTTTAAGTTATTTTCAATCAGGCATCTTAAAGGAGCGTTTGAAAGGTCTGAGCCAAAACAACTCAGAATTTTATAAAATTTTACGGCAGAATTTACTGGAATTTCGGATTTCAATGAAAATGAAATGTTTTTATACATGTTTTAGTAATAGACATCCATATTTATTCATATGTAATTCACAAAAGAAGCGGGAGAAAAAAAATATTTCTAGGATTCGTTCTGCTCCGAAGAGGAAACATCGTGCCGCTTACGATGGAGGGACCACAAACATCGGTCTTCCTATTCCGGAAGGTGCTCAGGGTCCAGATATGGGCCGAGTTGCCAGTCGTGGTATGCCGTTTCCATTGCAGGTGTTCCGGCTGGATCCGGTACGGTAGGTGAAGTGGGCGGTTCATCTCAGCAGAATATAGCCCTGATTGAACGTGCAAATCAAGTTCCGCCACCACCACAAATGCGTCCGAGAAGATTAGAATTCTGTTGGAAGAAAAACTTCGTTTAATTTCCCATGAAACTTATTAGCACCCATTGTGGGGCCAGGTTACGCCATCGAGGAAGACCAGGGGCAATTCTATCGCTTACCTTGCGGGTGTTCGGACGCTGAGCAGAAAGCTGTTTCCGTTTATTACACTGAACTGCGCGGACGTGCGTCGTGTCGATCGCTCGATTAGAACTCGACTGACTGCCGTTGCGTTGGAGGGAGAAGCGTGCGCGACAGAGACGAATGATTCCGTTCACTTGTCGACTAGGGGTGACACGAAAGGTATATCGATGCCCAAGGTAATTGCATATTGGCATCGATTGTATTATCCGAATGGGGACAACTTCTGATATCCCACATCTCCTATTTACTCAATAAAAAAAAAATGAAAAAAATGACAATATCTGACTTGTTGAATTTATTGTATTGTTGCCAACTTTTTTTCCTTTTGCTCTTGCGGTTTTAAGCATCAATGGCTTATTCATCCAGAAAGGTTGCCCCGAAATTTAACTTTTTGCTTTAGTCTTTCAGTTTATAATACATTACATGTACCTTCAATGTCATATGAACCAAACGCTGTTTAAATTTCAAAGCAAAGATGCAGTCCACTGGCATTTTGCTGATACGTTAATGCACAGTTTGTACTGATTTAACACTTTTTCGGGGTGTTGCAGATTAACGAGCCTATAGTAGTCTCTTTATTGCAGATATACCCGACCACTTTAAACAATTGCAGAAGATTGTTTGATTACCTGCGATAATTTAGGAATCACTCTAGTAAGAATGAAACTTAGCTCTTTGCTGGTCGATCTCTTTTGATATTACAACCTCAAGTTTGACAATACAATTAAATATATAATAAACACTTTAAGAAAATCTGATTGGCCCCTTTCATAATAAGTTTTTTTTATCTCTGTTACCCGCTGTTTAAGGGACAAATGAACGGAAGCCATAGCATTAAGTTCTAAGACACAACAGATTTTAGTTTAATATGCAGCAATTTGAAAATTTTGTCTTCATATAATCCTAAACCCTATACACCCTATGCGAATCTTGTTCTTGTTTTGAACATTCAGATCTGTTTACACGGGTGACGCTTACTGGTCACACTGGAGTCACACTCGGTAGAATTATTTTCTACTGTTTTCATCATATTTTAAAATAAGCGTGTCGACGAAATATAAACAAAACAAAACTCGATCGCCTTCAAAATACTTTCAAACAAAATCTCGACAGTTCTCTTTTTTGTTCCTAATAAGCATTAAAGATACTATAACTGACTTTGGATAATGCGTGATATTTATTCGAAATCGCAGTTCGACCTGCTTAAAACAAGAGAACATTATCTCTTCCGTTATTCCCGGTGGAAATGCGAGAGGTATGTAAGAACATTGAAATCGTTTCATTTTATCCTTTTACCTGTTAACGTTCAGTTGTTTGCCTTTGTAATTGAGTAATAGAATTTTTTGTTTCAGACTACTTTACTTTTTATATATAGAATTTATCATGCTGTCGCCAGATTGTCAACGATCATGCCATCCATCACCCTTGTCCTGCTTTTTTGGTATTGCCATATCATCCCCCCATTCGCAGTGAGGACAAGAAACAGAAATGTTGCGGGGACGAAATAATATGCTCTTGTGGTGTGTGGTGTCAGCAAGCGCAGGGTTAAGTCTTATATTTTAATGTACAGATAGGTGCATGGCAAACCAACGCCAGCATAGCGTTGACATTATTTTAAGTGCTCATCCCCTCTCAAAGGTATTTGTTGAAGTGTATGCAAGACTCGGCTTTCCTTGTCGGTTGGGAATATTTATTTTGTAACCAGCATAATACAACTTCGACCACAACCAATTATATTACGTTTATTTGAGTGAGTACCCAGACTAGAGTATACCATTGCCTCTCAGATATACTGAAATGTTCGAACTGTCTAATTTTACTAAAAGTTATATCATTCTCGTGTAGGCTAATCAATATTATCAGTGATATCTGTTGTTCGATTTAGACAAATAAAATTTCCACTATGAATCAAACTGTTAGCATTTTAATTAAGTCAAGCATTTTGAAGCTATGCTAAAAGGGTGCACAAACTTAGCTTATCAGTATCAGTGGAGACGAAGCTCTTTATTTTCATCAAAAATTTCAAACTTCGTTAATTAACCAGGCAGTTAGGTATGGATCAAGATTTTCATTAGGACTTCGGTTTTACGTGAACTGTCAATAAACGATGCGTTTCTATGCGATAGTTTACTACACCTTGATGTACACCGTATGACGAAATCTTCATCGTCTTGAAATTTCTCTCATTTTCACCTCTATCACACCTCTGGACTTTATCACATCAGATATTGGGGCTTCACCCCAAGCGGTCCACATCTTGCCAAACAAATTGTATGTATATAAGTACTTTGACGAAAGTCCCGATAAGTGAAGCATCTTTGACAAAGATTTTTTCGACTTTTTTTTTTAAATCATCTCGCCAAGCTCATTTTTGGATCATTTCCTGTATTCCAACAGAAGAAAGTTTGCATCACGTCAATCTCTTTTTAATTTCAAATTGCAACTAGACGGAAGTCTGTATTGCGGCTAACTGCCAACGGAATCGCTTCAGATTGCTAAAACATTTGAAAAGCTAGGCAGAAGTCTTCATCGCGCGAATAGCTGTCGGTAATTTTGATCGCATTAAGTTGCTAGCCAATGTCCAATCATCCAGGTGGAAGTCTTCATCGCGTCAAACTGACGGAAGTCTTCATCGCGTCAGATATCAAACTAATTTACAAATCACTTTGGCGGAAGTCTTCATCGCGCCACGCAACTGACGGAAGTCTTCATCGCGTCAGATTGCTAACCAATTTTCAATTCACACAGGCGGAAGTCTGCATCGCGCCAAACTGACGGAAGTCTTCATCGCGTCAGATTCGAACAAATTCTCAATTGACCTAGGCGGAAGTCTTCATCGCGCCAACTGCTGACGGAAGTCTTCATCGCGTCAGATATTCAACTAATTTACAAATCACTTTGGCGGAAGTCTTCATCGCGCCACGCAACTGACGGAAGTCTTCATCGCGTCAGATTTCAACAAATTCTCAATACACTTAGGCGGAAGTCTTCATCGCGCCCAATTACTGACGGAAGTTTTCGATCGCATCAGAATTTTAACCAATTTTCAATGCTTCATCGCGTCAGTAATATGCCACACAAAATTTTTCATACGCCAAGCAAATCAGCTTCAAATAAATTTCCATGTAAGGAGTTAATTTTGAAAAAGACAAGGTGCATTAACATCGAATCTTGGATCGAATATCTTCAATAGCAAATTTAATTCAAATTTGGGTCAGCTACTACACTACCAAAGCTCATACCTGTAATTTCAATGGCCTAACAGATTATTTCTAGAATTTAATCTCTCCAAAATCAGTTTATTTTTGTTAATTCGATTACCAGCCACACGACCCGAAAAAGAGATTTTTATTAAATTAGGAATGGTTTCTTTGGATCATTCTGCTGCATCAAAGTTTTAGCAACCTGCTCGTAACAACTAAATTCAAACGCCTACGACTTGTTGAAAAAAACAAGATGGCTGCTCCAAGCACAACGAAAATGAAACTCTCTGTAGATTCTAAAAATGTGTCTTTTTTCTGATTGCGTTGTGTTCTAAGGAATACAACGCTCCTGGCAGGATCGCCAAATGTGGGGCCAGGTTACGCCATCGAGGAAGACCAGGGGCAATTCTATCGCTTACCTTGCGGGTGTTCGGACGCTGAGCAGAAAGCTGTTTCCGTTTATTACACTGAACTGCGCGGACGTGCGTCGTGTCGATCGCTCGATTAGAACTCGACTGACTGCCGTTGCGTTGGAGGGAGAAGCGTGCGCGACAGAGACGAATGATTCCGTTCACTTGTCGACTAGGGGTGACACGAAAGGTATATCGATGCCCAAGGTAATTGCATATTGGCATCGATTGTATTATCCGAATGGGGACAACTTCTGATATCCCACACCCATCAAATTTTATACTAACCTGGAAAATTTTTTTCTAACTTCACTCTGTTCATATCTTTAATCATCAAAACAAAAAAAAACATTTGTTTTTAAGGCGCTCGTACACTTTTTCATCCGCTCTAGATGAAATCTATTCAGATCTGAATAGATTTCATCTATAGCGGAGGAAAAAGTGTGCGTCTCCGCTAAATCTCAGGATTTTAAACTCGCTCAGTTGTTTTCATCTTCATACATGATGCGACCCCTGAACCGAAATTATTCAGTCTCTGAATAATCTAAAATTACCGTGTACCTCTTCGAGGTGAAACTCACCTCACAGAGGGGTAAAAACTACCTGAATCAAGGTTGGGAAAAAGGTACAATCACACAATGTACCGAGAAAAAAGGTGAATCCAAAAAAGGTAAATCTTACCTCGTGTGGTGAAGTTCACCTGAATTGAGCTGAATGAAAAAGTACAATTCACCTAGAAAAAATATAAATCCAGGTAAAACTTACCTCGTAACGAGGTGAAGTTTACCTGGATTGAGCTGAACAAAACGGTACGATTTATCTCGAAAAAAAGTAACTTTTTGCCGAATCCGTTTATTGAGGTTAAGCTGTTTTGTCGTTCAAGAAGGAAGTTTTGCTTCGTATCCAATATTAGAAAATCAAAACGGAATGGTAAGTGTTTTCTTAGATATCATTTAGTTGTGCTGGTTTACGTCATAATGGTTTGCTTTTGTTTCAGATCGGCCCACAGAGCTTCGAGGTGTATTCGACGCCATCCTCCAGATATCATTCTGGAGGGAAAAGCCGGACCTGACCGGGTTAGTCGAACGGAGAAGGGCATGATTGTAAGAAAGTCCCTATTTATTTCAAATAAATATCAATTTTGAATGAATTTTGTTTTTATTTTTATTGAAGAAACCAATCAAACCAACTAGCATTCACTTTTTAAACCAGTGAATGGGAAAACGGTATTATTTACTATTTTTCTTGGTGAATGCGAAAAAGGTAAAATGGAAAAAGTGGAAAAAGTTACCTCGCTTCTCGGTAAATTTTACCTTTTTTTATTTTCCTTGTGTGAATTTTTTCGGAGCTTTGTCAGAGGTGTCAGTTGTCTTGTTTTTTGAGGATATGTCCTGATTTTATGTTTGTTTTGTTGTTTTATTTATGATTTTAAGCCTTTGGGTTTATTCATCCTACACACACAGTCCGACGGCAGTCCTGATTTTCGAAAGAACGTTCTGATTTTTGTATAAACTCTAGGATTGTCCTGATTTTTGAAAATTGGTCTTTGTCCTGATTCTAAAAGAACATCGCAATAAGGATCGAATTTGTAATTAAGTTATGAAAACATTGAATAAATCTGCAATAAAATAGTTAAACCCATCCAACGGATGATAATCTGCGGTTCAGTTGATATTTAAATGGTGTTTTTCGATATCAACTGCATTTCAGCCAAGATGGTTCTCACTTTTGTCCCATAGACTAGTGTAAGAGAAGCGACGTCTGAAACACAAAATTCCAATCGATACAAAAGAACTGTCAAAATCGATTCTAATCGATCCGAGCCTTTGTCGAGGAGCTTTTAGCTTTCTAATTGAAAACTCAACCAAGGAGAGTATTATAATTGCTGTTGTAGTTCAAGCAAATAACAACTCTGTTAAAAATGTTATTTTTTGAGTTATTGCACCTTGTTTGAAAAATCTAACTCAATGTGACTTGGAGATCTTTTCACTTTAAAATCTTTCCCACACGAAATGATTACAATAAAAATATTTATTCCAATATGTCAAGCGTTAGAGTATAATATGAACTTCTTAATGCCATATTTTCAAAGCAATAGTAAACTCTCATTTTTTTTAAGAAAAAGTTTCGTAAAATGTATGTTATGGATTCACTTGATCCCTCGAGTCCAAAAAGATATATTTTTCTTCTGAATGGATGTTGATCATTGGTAAGCACGAAATTAATATTATTTATCGCATGACTAATATTTTTCAAAAATTTCCTGACAAAAATGACTCAAAAGAGTGCTTTTATCTAAAAATAAGAAAATTGCGCCTTTCAGTATACAATGAGGGTAGTAAACAAACTTTTGGTCTGATACTAATAAACTGTGAAATGAAAACTAACTAACTAAGTCAACGGATATTCTATCTTTAGATTCTGTATGATTTTTGCCATAGCTTAGGGCACTGATGGATCAAGTCTCCTTTAATAAAGGATCAATTCTCCTTTATTCAAAATATTACAATTTTTTAGTCTTACAAAAACGCTTCTAGTTTATCTACGGGCTCATGTATCAATCCTATTTTTGCAGCATAAAGGGTGATACGGTCAAAATTTGGTAAATATCAACTTGACGTATTTCTTTCAATTTTGCATTTAAAAAACCTGAACCTCATTTTGAAGCTGTGTGTGTGTAGAATGTTGCTCCTATTTTGATTTTGGAATTCACTCTTCAGTTGTCAAAATGCGGTCCAAGGAAGAAGAGCAGCGTATCAAAATTTTGCTCGCGCATCGTCAAAATCCGAGCTACCCGCACGCAAAGCTGGCAAAATCGCTAAAAGTTGCCAAATCAACCGTTACAAATGTGATTGAAGTGTTTGGGGAACGTTTGTCGACAGCCAGGAAGTCTGGATCGGGGGGAAATCGAAAACCGGAAGCCGCTGAGACGACAAAGAAAGTTGCCGGTAGTTTCAAGCGAAACCCTAACCTCTCTCTCCGAGATGCCGCAAATAAGCTGGGTGTATCGTCTACAACCGTGCATCGAGCCAAAAAACGAGCCGGACTATCGACTTACAAAAAAGTAGTGACTCCTAGTGAACCTAGGTACATGTAAGAGAAGCGACGTCTCAAACACAAAATTTCAATCGATACAAAAGAACTGTCAAAATCGATTCCAATCGATCCGAGCATTTTGTCGGAGAGCTTTTACCTTTCTTATTGAAAACTCAACCAAGGAAGGTATTGTGATTGTTGTTATAGTTCAAACAGATCATTTTTAAGCTGGTCATATGAATTTATGATTAGGTGCAATATTTTTCAATGCTTTGGTGAATCTTGTTTCTAGTTAAAAAACTAACTGATTATTAACGAATTCAAGTCATTCATACCGTTTATCGCGATCCTTCGGGCATCGAGTTCAGTCGAGTTTGTTGGATTGAAGGAGCGTTCACTTTAAGGCTTGAACATTGAGCCAGAAAACAGTGCTGAGGATTTTTTTGTCCAAGATTTCGGCGATGTTGCCACATATTTTATTTTAGGAGGGATCAGATATCGCTTCTCTTATATGAAGGTTCACTAGTGACTCCAAATCGCGATCCATGCTGACGAAGTTTGACTGCGTGGTAATGGAAGACGAAACCTACGTCAAAGCCGACTACAAGCAGCTTCCGGGACAGGAGTTTTATACGGCAAAAGGATGGGGAAAGGTAGCAGATATTTTCAAGCACATGAAACTGTCAAAGTTCGCGAAGAAATATCTGGTTTGGCAAGCCATCTGTACCTGAGGCTTGAAAAGCAGCATTTTCATAGCTTCCGGGACTGTCAACCAAGAAATTTACGTGAAAGAGTGTTTGAATAAACGTCTGCTGCCTTTCCTGAAGTATCACGGTTGTTCCGTACTGTTTTGGCCGGATTTGGCATCTTCCCATTACGGTAAAAAGGCCATGGAGTGGTACGCCGCCAACAACGTGCAGGTGGTTCTCAAGAACAAGAACCCTCCAAACACGCCAGAGCTCCGCCCAATTGAGAAATACTGGGCTATTGTCAAGCGGAACCTAAAGAAGACCAAAAAAACTGCTAAGGACGAGCAGCAGTTCAAGGCAAACTGGCTTTCTGCCGCGAAGAAGGTGGACAAGGTGGCTGTACAAAATCTAATGGCAAGGGTTAAGCGTAAGGCCCGGCAATTCGGATTTGGAAAAGCGGAAGCCTAACTGAATATTTTTCCTGAATTTTATACTATTTAATTAAACTTGAAAAATAAATTTAATTTTTTTTTTAATAAACGATTTAACCGATTTACACGCGTTTTCCCTTGACCAAATTTTGACCGTATCACCCTTTACTGTAATGAATTTCATTATAATTTTCAATAAAACTTAAACAAGCTCTAAACAACCGTTGAAGCCAAAAGTCGTTACTAGAATGTCGAAGTATTGCAAGAAAGCTTTCTCTCTCGCGTCAGTGAGCGTAGAGATTTTTCCATTCTTTCGTTAAATTCAAATCTTGTATATAATTATCTAGGATCAAAATAGGTCTGTTCAAATGCTTAAGAGCTTCGAACTAAAATACGTTTGTTTCATTGTATTATTCCCTTCACATACAAACATGAAATCACACGCTGTCAGAAAATGTAAAATCTGCAAATTTTTTCCCAAAAGCATGATGAAAATAAGAAAAGGAGATCATCCCCATTCTCCACTACTATCATCCTCATTGAGTTCCCAGAAAACGTAAATGATTTGTATGTTAATCTACAAAAAAGATTATTGCCATGAGCTATCTTATTTGTTTACTGAGGCTCAATAACACGTGATTGAGCTATGCATCGGACTAAATTTTTTAATCGAGCAGGTGTTTTATTAATTATTATTGTCCATTTTTCAAGCAGGGTTTTACTGATTTGACTTTTACGTCAGTTCCACAAATGATATTCCGGCTTTCTCCTAAGTTATTCTTCAAATGTGTACCATTCAAGTAGTTCCTCGGAAGTGTTTTAAAGCAAACAATTGACGTGAATTAGGTAGGTAATTGCATAAAGCTTTATTAACACTTTAAATACCAACGTGCTTTTTGGTTACACTATGGACAGCCGAGGAAAAGTAATTGGAACGAAAGATTTTGAACCTTGCCTTATATCTGAGGAAAGACTTAACAGATTTCTACTGTAGAGTCTACTGTTAGTAAATATTACCATCGATTTATCCCAGTGTAGAAATATTGCCATGATCTATTGAGACACCCCTCGGTTGTCAAATGTGTTCCTCTAAAAGTGTATGCGTTTGGCGGTACAAGCTTCAGAGCCGAGAGCCGAATTATAGTCGCTCTCTTTCCAAGCAACTACGAAACGAACCGGACGCAAATTGCCGATATCGGGTGGCGAGATTCTACAATTTGGCGCAATCGGTAGGATCCAAGATGGTGAGTTAAAAATGATTAGTTTAACTGAGGATTCAACCAATTGATTCTAGTGGTACGTAAGATGTTTCAAACTCGGAAGTAAGCATAAAATATCTGTGTTTCATTTGTTTTTGAACGAATCGCGGTATGATTGGTAAAAAAGATCTGAGTCTGTCGAGGTAAAAAGTAATATCTAGTTGCAAGTTGAGTTAAAATTTTTAATCGAAACGGAGAAAGAACGATGGAATTCATAGTGCTGAGAAAGGAAAAGAAGCGAGCCCGGTGAAATCCGAAGCGCTGTAATAATGAAAAAAAACGAACAAGCGAGACTGGAATGATCCACAGCGCTGAAAGGAAAAATACACCAAGAAAAACAAGCGAGTCTGGAATTATCCAAAGCGCTGATATTAAAAAAGAAAAAGCGAGGCTGGTTTGATCCAAAGCGCTGAATTAAAATATAAAAAAAAAGAAGCGAGTCTGGAATAATCCAAAGCGCTGCAATTGAATGAAAAATTGAAAAAAAAAAATAAGCGAGACTGGCTTGATCCAAAGCGCTGACAACAAAAAAAAAAAAGGAATAAAGCGAGTCTGGAATAATCCAAAGCGCTGCAAAAGAAAACAAACAAAGATGAATAAGAAGCGAGGCTGGAATGATCCAAAGCGCTGTACAAGAAAAAGCTTTGCTAGAATGGTTCAAAATTTAAAAAGTCCCAAAAAAGGGAAAAAGTGTTTGATCTGAGCGTTGCAACCATCATGAAAGAATTTAAATTTTTCTTACCGTAGAGTAATAGTAAGGCTAATCAGGCTAGGAAAAAACATTGATCTCTGGATGAAAAAGCGTTTATATTCTAAAGCTGGCCCATTTTTTCGAAATGTCAAACTTTCTACCTCACTATACAGTTAGGACAAATTGAGTCACAAAGCAAAGCATAGTTTTAACAATACTAACCAGAATAGGGGGAAAAATGGAAATGAAATCACTATCCTGAGCCGTTCAAGGTCCCTCTTGTTCTAAAAGAAGTATTCGTGAATAAAAAGGTGTTGAACCAATTTTTGATTTGGTGATCTGCGTAGTATTCATATGGAACGTAAAATTGTTTGTAAGCGGAAACGGAAAAACGAGGATTAGTTAAATGCCTTTGTTCGTGGACTACAAAAATACGCAACTATAAATTTCATGATCGGGAAGACGAAGTGAGTATTAAAAGCAGATACAAAATAAGTGCCTTAAGAGCGTTACGATTGTTAGACTATGTAATCAACTCTCCAGCGGTAGAGAGAGGAAGAAAGAGAGAAATAAATTACAAGCTCCGGTGAGGAAGAAAGTTTTGTGACACACATTCGTCCTCTTATTTGCGACCGTCACCGAAGACAGAAGTTTCTTCAAATGCAATCGCCAACAACTGAAAAACGTGAGCTCGGAATACGACACATGTCAGGAAGCGTAAAGTTACTATTTCAATGTAACAATTGAGTAAGTCGATTTACAAAGGACAGAATTCTAAAGAAAAAAAATTGACTACAGAAATCCCACATTACTCTGCATTACACAATAACAGATATAGCTAAGTTTAAATGATATAGTTTTGAAGATAAGTTAAATCATGCTTCCAATTATCAAGCAAATACGGTTTTGTAAAACCTTTAAATTAAAAGATTGATATTATTTAAAACCATTTTTGTCAGATCTGCGATGGAGTTTTTTTTTAACATCGGCAGATGATACTTTGACAGCTGTGAAGAGAATGCGAACTGATAAGGGAAAAAGACCAAAGCTTTTCGAAATGAATTAGCATCATTCGATGGGATCGGAGTCAAGAACAACAGAAACATACTACCTACTTTTGAAATCAAGATTGGGAGCATTGCATGATTCACATAAAGGGCATTCGGAGATCATGTGAGATGAAGAAGGGTTTGAATCTATTGTGATGACAGAAGATTGTTTAACAAAGCGCAGGCTATTCCATCATCGGTAGAAAAAATCCGCCTTAGCATATTTACGATCAAAGAAAACTCAACGTACTTCGTAGCAGATTGGATTGATTAATTCTAAAGTAGTGTTCCACATTTTTAGAGAAAGTCCATTATTATAATAGCATTAAGATGAATAGCAAAATCTACTAAGATTATTGCATTATTGGAGAAGTTGTTTATTTTGAATATGTGTCCAGCTTATGGCACGCGGATGGATTATTGAAATTAAAGCTGACCGTTACTGTTTATTTGCGTGCCAACAAAGGAGGATGATGACTGACTTCCAAAAGTGATAGACGAGCACGAGAGGGAGAAAGAGCGATCAATGATGGTCAAATGACACTATAGAATGGAAAGGTTGCTGCTTCTCATTTGCACACATGGTAGCAACCGTATGCTAGATATTGTGCTTTTTAAATAACATTTTCAGAAACATCGCTGGTGAACTAGCAGCAAAACACTGACTTCCGACAATCTAGTACTTTACTTTGCTTTTTCGGACAATCGAAATTCTAAAGTAATATTAAGTGCTGGCGCGATAACATACGAGCTGAGTAATCACGAACATTGACTTACGAGGGACTCCTTCTGTCAGGCTTATAGCAGCTCCCGCGATTTCAACTGAACGATTATTAATTAGCCACATGAGCGAGAAACTATACCAATTAACACACATGTGACAGAAAAAGATAAACTTTAAAAAGCGCGATAGTAAAAGGTTAAAAGTTGAAGTTCTTCCGTGATACAGGGCAATTGTTCGAGTACCTGTACATTCGTGGGAATTTTGTCCATAATTTCAGGAGAATTATAGCGTCTGGGATTCGGGAAGGTTCCCATACGAATATAGATAGCAGTTAAATATGTTTAATATTTTTCTGCCCTATGATTTTTTTTCTTTTTGGAGAAGGAAAAGGATGTAGAGTCTACTGTTAGTAAATATTACCATCGATTTATCCCAGTGTAGAAATATTGCCATGATCTATTGAGACACCCCTCGGTTGTCAAATGTGTTCCTCTAAAAGTGTATGCGTTTGGCGGTACAAGCTTCAGAGCCGAGAGCCGAATTATAGTCGCTCTCTTTCCAAGCAACTACGAAACGAACCGGACGCAAATTGCCGATATCGGGTGGCGAGATTCTACATCTACAAACTTCACACCATTGAATAACCTACTTGAAGTAACACGGTTTTTTGTTACACTTTTTTTTTTGTTTCGATTATAGTCGTTTTACCATCTTTATGGCATTCGCGACTTTATCAACGTTGCAGTTGGCGGAAAGTTATTGAAAAACTTATCCGGTACAACTGTGTTCGATGTTTACTCTTGAGCTTTTATTGAGATTTCTAACGAGCCGAAGACGTAGGCGTAGAAAAATGATTCAAAGTGTAATGCAATTTTCTTCAGTATTCATTTCCAGACAAACATAGAGGAGAATGGGGTTATGTTATTCATTCATTCTTTTCATATTTTTTTGGGAAAATTTAGCAACTCGCCGTCTTTTGAATTTTCTAATAGCATGTAATTTCTAGTTTACATGCTCCAAAAATTGGAACGATACATGAACTCGTAGATGAGCTAGAAGTTTTTTCGAGAGACTAAAAAAATTGTGATGTTTTTAAAAGTTACAGGAGACTCCTCAGCTAAAGGAGACTTGATCCTTAATACAGGGTGTCCTGACTCTAGGTAAAAATCTAGTAAAATCCGAAGATAAAAGGTCCGATGGCTATTTTTTGCCATATTAGTTCTAATTTCACAGTTTGTAGGTATCGGACAAAGAGAATTTTAAAAGTTTGTCTACTACCCTAGAGTCATTGCATACTTTAAGGCGCAATTTTCTAGTTTTTAGATAAAAACAGTATTTTTAGTTCTTTTTGACAGATAAGTAGTATAGACATTATAATTTCATATAGTCTGGCAAAGAGAATGACGGGAGCCAATCGAACTGTCATTTGCACGGAGCAAATCGAGCATTCTATGATAATGTTCAAGCTCTTCATAACTCTCTCCAGTTGCAAAATATGAAACAGTGTTTTAGATTCGCAAATTAAATACTATTTTTGATAATTGAACTCGAAATCGTTTTTATAAAATATATTAGGATCTATAGGTGAAAAAATAGTCAACATTATGCTAAATAATTTTAGTTAATGTTACTAAAACTCCAAAAAAGCTTTGTAAATCACAATACTTCATTCATGATTTTCCAATATTTAGAAAGTTTGCTCGATTGGCTCCCGCGAATGACAGTTCGATTGGCTCCCGTCATTCTCTTTGCCAGACTATATGAAATTATAGTGTCTATAATAATTAGTGGGTAAACATTATTTATTGAACAGATTTTAGTAATTCCATAATAACAAATGATAAAGATCCATTCAGGAGTTCGCAGCAGGCTATGCTCGAGAACGGTCGCATTTTTTTGTCGTCGCGTTCGTTTTCTCGTTTTTTTTTTGCGGTGTACAAATTTGTTCGCCAACCGGTTGCGCTCAAAATATTCTGTGGAATTGTGGATTCTTAGTTACTTCTTGTGCAAATTATTAATTAAAGCAATTGAAAACAAATGAAGTGATAAAAGAATCGGACTTTAAAAGTGTACACTTTCTTTTTGTGAGTGGGACTTGAAAATCATTGATATTTTTGTGCTACCATGCGAGAAAAAAATCAGTATGCATTTTTGTCAGTTGTGAAAAAATTGATGCAATCGATTAATAAAAATTTGAATATTGTTGTGCAGTTACTGGCAAAATTGTTCTAGTAAATTTGAATGTAACAAACAAAAAAGTAATCATCAATCGACATGATTCACGACTAGGGTGACGAACTTTTTGAAAATGATACGGATTGCTGTGATTTGATTTTAATTATTTCTAACAGATGGCTGGAGATTTTTATTCGCGCTTCAAAAATTTATTGATAAATATTCTGATATCAATTCTCAATTGATATTGACGTGAAGCCGAATGTGAACTACCCAGCAAACCATTTAGCCCTGTTATAAGCCGCATAAGGGACGAATAACAGCACTTCAGTGCTTTTTAGCCCTAAAGAACTTTTTGAAATGCCAATAGGCACTGTGGGGATGACGAAGAAAAATAGGCCGTATATTGATTTTTTAGGTAGCGTTTCAGGGCTTTCAAGCCCTGTGCAGATGTCAGAGTGACAAAAAGTTAATGTCTTTGAAGATGACACCTGCTGGGGCGTACTGAAATAAACATGAACCAGAAAGAAGAAGAACCCACAAACATTTTCGCGATCGATTTAGAATTATAATTTTTTTTAAGAATTTACGCCTCGTTGTGTCGTTTCGGATAAAGCAACTCCTTCGCAGAGCTGGAGTTTTGTCGGTATCGGATGGAGCTAACAACTGTTCCAATGGAGCTCCCGATTTGGCCAGCAATGTTGCTCATTAAACACCGTCAACCCAGGAATTAAACTTATCGGGCAACTGCAGGAGCTGGAGAAATTTTTAATGCAGATTTCCGTTGGTTTTGCGCGGCCAGTGCACCCGGATTACTGTTTGGCAAGTGAAGTGAGGACAAATAAAAGGACAGCTTCTGGGTCAAATTTGTGAAGCTCAGATGAGCAGAGCCAGGTAAAGTGATTTGAAATGAAGAGTGCAATGTGTTTTTAAGTATGAATAAAATGGAATTTGTATTTTAAAATCAAATGTTTTGTTATTTTCTCCTATATTTTCATATATATTACAACTCCGAATTGTTCATTTAAGAAGGATCAATTTTCGTAGATTGTTAGTAGAACGTAGATAGGTCATGCAGCAGAGGCACAAGGTAACATGGGCGTAAAAATTATGAGTTCGATTCCAGTTCCTATCCAACAGCATTTAAAAAAGCTCAGGTGTGAGAGAGATGGAATGAAAACAAAGAAAAAATCAGCTTTGAGTGAAAACGAAAAAACATTTTTTTTCTTTTTTTGCCAGAAAATATTTTGATAACTTCGCATTGGCGTGTCTAGAAAGTGGGGTCAAGCCGTATATCGGCCGAAATGCACGCCAAATGTGGCTTTTGAGCAGCCCTTAAGTCGAATATAGAGCTTTAAAGGCTCTGTAAGCTGTTTCTATATTCGACTATAGAGCTGAAATAGGGCCAATTTATACGGCTTAATGGTTACTTGGGTTGTTCTTAACAAAATTGAGAGTTTACTATTGCTTTGAAAATAGGGCATTATGAAGTTCATATTTTACTCTAACGATTGACATGTTGGAATAAATATTTTTATTATAGTTTTTTCATGTGGGAAACAATTTAAAGTGATAGAAAAAGATCCTCAAATTACATTTTGTTAAATTCTTAAAACAAAGTTCAATTGCTAAAAAAAAAATTGCTGAGATAACAGCATTGTTGTTTTGTTCTTTTTGGTACATTTTTTAAGAAGATTTTATATTTGGAAGGCATTCCTGTTTCGAGGTATAGCGAAGAAATCAAGTATCCCCAGGGATCAAGTATTATCGTTTCTTCCTATCTAATTTTGAGGATTTTTTTTCCTTTTATTTAGAAATCTAACATAATAATTCTTAAGATGAGTTTATTATTTTATGAGAATTAAATTTTAAGAGGAAAAAAAAGAAAAACCGGGCTGGGTTGTCAGTACCTCGGTTTTTCTTTACATCTTGGTTCTTCTTTCATATAAATCCTTAGAAAACCCCTACGAAATGTAAACTGGCGTTAACTCCAAATTTCAAGGAATGCATTGAACACACTAAAAATGCAAATTTACCCCTCAGGAGATTGACTAACCGAACCACGGAGAAGTTTCTGATTTTATTCGAAGTTCGAATGAAAACCCTCCCGAATATCGGGACGTTTCATTTCTCCTGAATTCCAGCAGAGTTTGGAAGTCGAGGAAATGGCCGTCGCAGCAAAACACCAAGATTTTTTTTTTGAAAAAACATGCTACAAGGAAAAGGCTGAAAACTTATTTAATACCGTTTTACCGTACCATGATTTTTGAAAAAAAAATCTTCGGCTTTGAATAACGTTGAAGTAAATGATTGTAGCTGAATACTGTCTGAGAATCATATTTGAGTCACGTTACAAGCTTTCTAAAACTTTGAATTTTCTAAAAATCTGTTGAGAAACAAAAAAGTTTCAGCGAAAAACGTGTTGGTATGTTTGGTGTCAATAGTCGAATTTCATCACCGGTGATACCTCCAAGTAGGCAAGTGTTCGAAAAATAATCATGCAATCGTGCTCAAGTAGGGCAATGGTTCGAATCCTGGCTGATGCGATGCTGGGCTAAAACAAAATTCGAGCAGTGCGAGTAGCGTTCCATTCGGCTAGTTTGCCTATGCTTTGTTGCATACTATGATAAGTTGCGTTCAAGCTTGTACAATCGAAAAGCTTTCATGGCACTGAAATATTTCATTGTGAGCTTTTGGAAAGCTTGTGAAGGGGGCTTCGAAGGAAAAAAAGGGTATATGAGTCGAAAACACAGCATTCATAACATTCGCTTGTATTGATCTCCTATCAGTATCGGGTCGCATACTTTTTTCCGAATACTGCGTGAGGAAATAGCGTACAAAATTTTAAAAAAAATGCGTTTCAACGTGGTTTTGTACAATGATTTCTCTTCTCTCATTTTCCACCTCAGAAAACTTCTCAACGCGTGTACCAACCCTGATGAAATTTTTACCAATAAGGTAGATAAACCTTCAAGATCAATAGTTTTTCGGTGCGACAACTAGAAGCGCTGCGGTAACTAAAATAAGACGGCCCAATTCTACGTGGAATAAACCTGATCTCATGAGAGAATTAATTTTTCTCCATAATAACGATTTTAAGTCACAGAAAAGCGTGTCAGAAAATTAAAGAAAATGATAACTAAAAAAAAGTCCATAAGGTCATTTACAAAGACTAGAACCTGAGCAAAAATTCCCACGTTGAAACAACTCAAATAAAATTATCAAAAATGGTTTTGTTTGCAAGAGCTGTCGAGAGAAGGATAAAAAAATCTCCACAGTTTCAATTCCACATTGGATTGTTCTCGCTCAACCGTACCGAAAAATTACTCATTCGTATCTGACTTATTATTATCCTTTCCCATTTCCCAATCGAATCGGTTTTGCGATTGAGGTAATTTTGAGCGGAGCATTTCCCGTCGTTCGACCAAAAAATTTGGCAGGAATACCTGTGGCAAAAAAAGCAACAACACTGTATGTAATTATTGCCAAATTGCCTTTAAAACTTTCTAATCCCTTGCTTGGCTTTGGGGGAACGAAAGGAAACGCACATCGAGCCTCTTTTGATATTATGTTTAATCTATCTTTTCAAAGGCTTTTCAAAATTCAAAACCTGAAAGAAAATGTTCATTATCCAAACTCATAACAAAAATTAACGCAAATGAGGTTTTTCATGCATGATTGGATGTATGAGTTTATTTCCTTGAGAAAACATCATAAATCAGTAAAGTCTTAGATTTAACTTAGACTAACCATTTCTTCCGTTCATAGAAATGAGGCCTTATCTTGAGTGTCGAATTTCGAATTTTGAGAATACATTTGCCCAAATTGAATATTGAGCGCAATGCATCTAGACTGCTTTAAAGCAATTTATCAACCAAAACATTCACATGAAAAAAAATTAAAAAGCCTTAATAGTTTAGATATTACTTAAGGACAATAACAAAATTCTCAGTTCATTTGTAAAATTTAATTTTTTCCTCAGTAGGGGAGAATGCGGATACTTGATCCCTGGGGATACTTGTTACAGAATGTCTTACACGTATCAAATGATCTAGAAAAATGTGCCAAACAGAACAAAACAACAATGCTGTTTTCTACACAAATTAAAAAAAAAAGTTATTGAGTTATTGTTTGAAAAACTTAACAAAATGTGACTTGAAGATCTTTTTTAATCACTTTAAAATGTTTCCCTCATGAAAAATTATAGTGGAAATATTTATTCCTTTATGTCAATCGTTAGAGTATAATATGAACTTCAAAATGGCATATTTTCAAAGCTATCTATTTTTTAAAGAAAAAGTTTTCCAAAATGTATGTTATGGGTTCAATTGATCACTAGAGTCCAAAAAGATATATTATTCTTTTGAATGGATCTTGATCATTGTTTATCAAAAAATTACTAATATTAGTCCAATAACTAATCTTTATTTAGTAATTATCTGTAAAAAGGACTCAAAATATTGTATTTATCTAACATTAGAAAGTTGCGCCTTAAAGTATGCAATGATTCTAGGGTAGTAGACGAACTTTAAGAATTCTCATTGTCTGATAACTACAAACTGTGAAATGAGAACTAATACGACAAAAGCTAGTCAACGGACCTTATATCTTTGGATTTTGCAAGATTTTTGCCTAGGGGCACCCTGAATTGAGGATCAAGTCTCCTTTAGTAAAGGATCAAATCTCCTTCAACTTAAAAGAATGTTCGGCACACGAACTCGTTTTTAGTTGATCTACTAACTTTTGGAGCATATAAATTTGAAATTTTTTCCAAAAAGATGTGATAAAAATAAGAAAAGCGGATCAAGTATCCCCATTGTCCCCTACGGTTAGTGAGAAAACGTTTCGGATAAAATTCAAAATTATATTTTTATTCCCAAATTTGAGGTTTTTTAATGAATAATGTTTCGATAAATAGAAGGAATATTCAACTTTTCTATTTGGCATGCAAAAATAAATGTAGATATAAATAATTAATTCTAAAAATCTGGACTATAAGGTTAGTAGATCAAAATTGGTGGAATTATATTCATCTCCTCGTAGCGATAAATAATCAATTTCATTCCCTTTGCTAAAGCAGTTTTTCATCATCATTACTTATTACACCATGTTTCTTTTAGGCAAAGATAACTACTGTAAAGAAGCGCCATGTGCCTAATTTTCGTTTATCTGTCAGTGTCATTCCAATCGCGCAAAAGATGTGTCAAAATAGTTTGTTTATAAACCGAAGAAAAATGGAGTATTTCTTCAAGGAATGTGGTTAAATCTAACATAAAACTGGATGGATAATCCAGATAAGCACTAAGTTTTTCAATTTATCGAGAAAGTATTTTATGTGATTAAATAACTAAGAATTCGGAACCTTGAATGCTGATAAACAATTCGTGAACTATCTTTGCATTAAAATAAACTATTATTTTTGTATTATAAAATAAATTGTATTTATTAAATTAGCACAACTGTAAACTCAAATTTCATTTAAGTTGTGATTGTTTCAGAACATCTCGCGCCATTTAACTCGCGCCATTTAACTTCAGAACATCTCATTTTACCATTTAACTCGTATTTTATTTACATTCCATACGAAAATGCCCGCACTTTGGTCTCACCCCGACCATAAGATTCTGCACAACCTGTGAATCAACTGTTTTTGCATGTAAACCTATACTTTCTTCAGTTCTTCGACTGTCTTCACTTTCTTAGGTCGTTTAAGATAGTGCTGCTTCAAAATCGCCCAGTACTTCTCGATGGGGCGGAGCTCCGGAGTATTGGGAGGGTTGAACATTTTCGGCACGAAATTGACTTTATTGTTCGCATACCACTTCAGCACGTCCTTGGATTAGTGGCATGAGGCCAAAACGTACATCTGGTCGAGTGGTTAGCGTGGTAAGACGGTAATCGCTGGTCCACTGATGACATGGGTTCGATTCGCATCTCGGTACTGAGTGTTAAATGTTAATCTTTAGTTGTCCACGTCATTTATTCAGTCTGTAAAGCCTAAATCGGCTAAGACGGTGTATGTCTTTTAAAACCGGCCAGAAATTTGTTGGGACGTTGTGGGCCTAGAGGAAGCAGGCGCTTCTGGAGGCACTCTTTTATGTCCGTTCATCGTGTCCTGGGTCACTAAAGGTGCGGACATGCTCCGGAACGCTGAACTTATCCTTGGCCATGAAAAACAGGTCACCGAGGATCTGTTTGAAGTCGGCCTACACGTAAGTTTCGTCGTCCATGATGCAGCATTTAACTTTCGTCAGCATGTTGAGGTACAACTTCCTGGCACGGGTTTTGGCGGACTTGTTCTGCTTCTCGACGCGACTAGGGCCCTTTTGTACCTCGAACGTTCGAAGCCCAGCCTTAGTTTTGGCCGTCTGAACAAAACTTCGGCTTAGGTGCAGCTTTTTAGCCATATCCCGCACGGTGGCGCTCGAGTTTCGGTAGAAGGCCTCAACTACGCGGTTTTTATTTTTGGTGTTGTACGGAATACTTTTTCCTTCACTTCTGGGCTTCCGATCGGTGATCAATCGTTCCTCGAACCACTTAAACATTCGCGATACCGTGGAATTCGCGATTCGTAACGTTTTAGCGATGGAACGATGCGAGAGATCCTTGTTCTCGTGAAGAATGCGCAAGATTTAATCACGCACGAGCTGTTCTTTCGACTTCATTTCCGCGAGTTTTGATAACATGACTTTCAAACTTGCAAGATGTAAACAATGCACTATAAACTAAATTCACCCAAATTTTCATTAAATTCTACTCACGGTTGAAAAGTTTGAGCAATTTCAAAGTGTGGCAATTTCATCGCGGACACCCTTTATACCGTCAAACGGCGTCATGCAACAGAAGGGCTACAATTAGGGTTACCATACACAGCAAAAAAAAGTATTGTCATATTACATCGAAAACGTGCACATAACTTGAGTCGCAAATGGTACCTAATATTACATCATTTTGATGTTCAAGCTTTTGCACACATAGGATGTACAAAATTACACGAAATGATTGTAACGTAGTAGACGGATTCGAGCATACAAAAAATAGAAGGCTTTCGATACGAGTCGTTTAGATTTAGCATAACTTTTTTTGGATACATTTATATTGATTCAGGATAATTTGTCAATATTCAAATATTAGTATCAGAGTTCAGACTTTGGTTTGTTTCTAGGAGTTCAGGGATTTGAAAAGTAAATCAGAATTAGGTTTTTACACTCATCAATAATTTTTTAATTGAATATTTGTCATTAATCAGATGAGCTTGATGTTAAAATTCAATTTTTGTATACATTATTTGTCTCTTGAGAAGCCTCGAGCCTAACAATATAAGCAAAACTATCACCTACATTATCTAGACAACATTATCTAAATCTAAAAATAGGAGTGTTCTTCTTGGGCTGTCTGGAAAAATGTTTTTTTTTGGAGCGATTAACCTTTTGAAAGGGAGGACACGTCCAGAACACGAATTTTTTTCGTCTGCTTTGCAACTTCCTCAGTTCTGAAAACTTCTGACATAATCCACTTCCTTTTCGAAACATAACTTAAGTTTCGGCCTCTTGCACGATGATGGAACAATTGTATTCTTTGTCAGCGGTTCAAACATCAGAAAATTCCAATCCACGTCCTTTGGATGACCAAGCTCCCATGTTTGCAAGCTAGAACTGATAGTCTCTGTTAGAAATTAATTGAAAAATTACTGAGAGGATAAACAACACAAAATACTTATCTTCATATCCGGATGTATAAAAGCCTCGAATTTGTTTGGGATTGGTGGTTTGGGCAAATAGCCTAAAAACAATAAAAATATGAGAATCAGTACGGAGATGTGGTTTTGCCAAGAATTTTAATGAAATTTGATAGTACTTACCAGCAGAACAAATACTTCTGAGCCCCGCAATCCGTTTCTCAGTTTTTGATATTGATAAAATTTAAAACGTCAATTGAAAATAACATTGACTACTTGATGCAGTATTACATAGAAGGTTGAGATATTACACTACATGACTTGTTCGCGTTACATCGGCCATCGTTACATTTTTTTTTTGCTGTGTACGTACTCTTTTAAAAGTACATGTACCCTTTTTCGATCGAAAAATGGGCGTACTCATCTTTTTGTGAAATTTGTCAGGCATCACATGTACATAAAAATATAATTTTTCGAACATTTTCATATGATTTTTCATTGAAAACAAAGCTTGTTGCAACTAAATCCTTTTTCTTAGTTGAAAATCGCATTATTTTTTTTAATTCAAAAATAACAGGTGAAACCAATATTTTTTCTGCCTACGTCAATTTGATGTCTCATAAACCTTAAAACTTTTGATGTACAAGAGGTATGATTATCCGTGGACATTAAGTTTTGAGAAGCCATTGAAGTTGAAAAGTATTGCATGAAGCCCCAGTTGACGGTATACGTTATAGAAAGATCGTATAAAAGTTTAAAAAAAAACAGCACTTACCTACCAAAGAGGAGGTAATTATAAAATTTCATTTGTTTCTTAATCGACGAAACCACACCAATTGAGCGTTATCCGACACCTTATTCGTACCTATCGAAAGAATGCAAAGATTGCGATTCACAACACCTTTGTAAACGACTGAAGTTATCATTTCTGATACGATCACATATTTGCTGGGCATATATTATTATTATTATGATTTAAATTAAAATATTCGAACAACCAACCACTTACCAACTGGGCAGGTATCTAAACGTATGCCTAATGGGTATCTGTCGTAGACTAAAATAATCAAAAAATATATTAATTTTATAACGGTTGAGTAAGGGAATCATCCGAATTCCGAAAATACATTCATACCATATCAGTTCATACGAAACCACGGTGTTTGGTATTCGGTGATTTGCATTGAAGATTTGCCGAACTAATAATCTGGAGCAGTGATTTTCAGAGCGGTCTCTACCGCCCCCTGGGAGGGCGTATAGAACCTACAAGGAGGCGGTGAAAAAGCCCAGAACTATCAATTTTTGTTGTATTTCTATTTAAATTTGTTCGAAAATACTCCTAGGGGAAAAGTTAGTTGCATGGGTTGGCGAAACTGCGGTGAATCCGTAAACCCATGATGGATTATCTTCATACATACATAATAAAGCAAAAAAAACTTTCTCAAAATCCGCTCTCGCACGAAACGTGCGATAGAATGTGATGTCAATCCTTATTCTCTAGAATCAGCATGTATGTATGTATGTATGGTTCCCCCATCGGTAGCAAGGTCCTGCCTATGGCTGTGTGGCTTGGCCTTCGAATTTCTTCTAGGGCTTCCACGGTCCGATGGTTCGTCGAAAGAAGGCATCCAACCCTCAGAAACCTACAATGGCCGGCTACCCGTGCCGCTTGCAATTATTTCTTTGGGTTATCCCCAGATGCATTCCTTCTAAAAATCAACATGTATGCTTCATATAAGGAAAATATGTAAACAAATTGCACAATGTAATAAAATATATATGATTATAATTATGGAATATATCTTTTTTTAAAAGGATACAGATCTGAAATAAAAATATAATTAGAATATCGAGATTTATTTTGTTATTGCACCAATAATTGTTGTATTGAATTATGTTGGTGTACGAATGTTTCATTGGAAAGCACTTAAAAATCCCGTTTTGCCTTCCCTAGTACTTATTTTCATTGGTGCGTTCGCGATGTTGATATAAATTATGCATAAGAGTTTTGTAAAATCAGTAAAACGATATCATTCATATGAAACTAATTTTGAAAACATTTCAGTTCTTAGCTGTAAACCATATTTGTTATAAAATTTTATATTTTTCGATAAAGGTTAAAAATTCACGAACAAGCAATATAAAATTGAGGAATTTAAATATAATATTAAAATATAATAATAAAATATAAAGTGAAGAACACAATATTTGGGAAGGTTAATGGAAAAATATAATTAAACAAAGTGAGAGATAAAAACTTCATGAAAGCAGTTAAGAAAAAAATAAAATCGTGATAAGGTTTAACCAATTAAAATATGTAGTGCTGGAATTGTTTTAAAATTATTTTAAATCACATTTTTAATTTTAATTTTGAATTTTAAAATGCATGTTAGGCTAATTAACCTGTACTATAAATTAATAATTAAAATATAACAATTAAATAAAATAAAAGACTTTTTCAGAATGGATCCTGATTAAAGAGTACTTAAAAACATTATCAAGGGTTATTAATTTGGAAAATATTAGTGCAAAATAGAAATTCGAAACTAAATCGAAAAATTAACTGTTTGAAAATGTATCTGAGTAAACTATTTGAAATGTTTTGATGAAAGTTCTAGCGCTCTTTAAACACTAACGATTTGGTGATTGATTAGGTTTGTAACATACTTAATCACCAAAACTTACCCAAGGTGTAGTTTTATGATTAAAACTGTGATTGCACTGGTATTTAAAACTTAAAAAAAAAATTGTTTAATTAATTTATGTTCCAGACACGTAAAGAAAAATTTGATTATTCGATTATTACTAGGAGTGTCTACCATCATGAAATCGTCATCGAATTAAATTTTAGTAAAAACAGCTAATCGACACTAGAAGACGAAAATGCATTCCGTTTGTGAAATTGAAAACCAGTCTCGAGTCTGCTCAACATAAAGAAGATCTGCTACTCGCCGCAACCACCAAAAAGCGCAGCTATCGCCCAACGTGGGCCCTATATAGTAGCAATAACACAAACCTGCACGAACCGCACGAACGCGGAGAACATAAACCACGCTGCCAAAGTTGCAAAGTCACAGATTACTACGATTGAAAAAAAAAAACTAATTCTTCAAATAACTTGTACAAACAAAATTGAGCGTAAACAAGAAGACATATAAGTGAAAATTGGAAGTTTCTCACCGGATCTGCATTTCGATCATCTCCTCAAAATGTCGAAACCGCCAGGCCAGCTATATTCCAGACGGTTAGGTGAACGTGTTTACACACGATTCGGGGACTACTCTTTCGCACCAACAATCATCACTTCACTTCTTCTAGTAAATTATTTTTTCATTTTCCTTTTTACCACGTATCTAGAACCACTTTTAACTCTATGAAACTTCGATCCTTACACTATTCTTTTTAGTTTCATCATTTTAAATCACTTCAATCTTCCCCTCACCCTATCGATGTAACCGGCCGACGAACGGGAGCTAAGCTAAATCGAACTGCACGCGACCGAAGCACAACGAAAAACTGCCTTATTCTCTAGAATCAGCATCCCCACAAAATGTAGCCGGAAAACTGTCAAACTGTACCCAAAACATCGCTCGATAAAGATCAACGCGGGAGGTATGTGCGTTGATCAAAGTTTTTTTTTTGAATCCCACAGACCTCTATAAAGGCATGTCGTCAAATGAAAACCGAGATTCTAGATAGGTATGCGGGTTTAAGGACGTGGTTCAATGAGTTTCATCATCCTTTTGTACGAAATCATGTTGGTTGGAAAATGTTGCGGAGTAAGACCGCACACGGGACAAAACACTCTTGAGTGCATTCTGTTCTTGGATAAACGACGCTGATCTGATATTGCACAATGTCACAGAAGCTATTTGTCAAAAATCACCTGCCACATCCTTCTGATTGTGGGAGGATCCATTCGCGATGTGAACGTGAAATATTTTCCCATCGCTTGGTGGTCTGGATGAAAGAGGGTCTGGTAGCTGTGATATTTTCAAGGCATCACAGACAGATTTCCAAGTTTCTCCGTGGTTTTTATCCTTACCATTATAACAATGTATTTATAGGATTAAAATTTTCAGTTTTGTCCCACAATCAAAATTTATGTTACATTTTCCCGCAAGATGACATACCCAAAGCGTTTACATTTATTTCAGCAAAGCTGCAATAATTTGTTTATTTCCTCCGCTCGCCGTGATGTGAAACATATCTAGGCAAAGTTGCGGAATCCGGTGGGAAAACAAATTGCGCCAAAAAGTCGGAATTTAGCGGACACGCGACGACGCTTGCGACTTGACTAGGCAGCCAGCAGCCGAGGTGTAGAAAAACTTAAATGAGCGTTCAAAGTAAATAAAACGCCACACGGCTCAGCTCGGCTAAGCTCGAGACTTCGACTGCGACTGGCCAAAGCTATACGGTAGGGTAGTCAATGAAAGTGAAATGAACTAATTTTTATGCTTGCAAAAGTGTGTTTTTTCGGAGCTATAATTATTCCGATGGAAAACGAATTGTTGAAGTGGCCTTGAAAATTATACCGTTGATTTAGTTTCGGTCCGGCCAGTGGGAAATGGAGGCACTACTGACTGATGGTATGAAGGAAACTGCTCAGCCGTTCAGAAATGCAATACAGCAAATTTTAAGACTTGGAGCGTAAAAGAAAATTGTAGATATGTACGTTAGGAGACAACGGACGGATGTAACATGAGACAAATTATTCAAATTACTTAAATGGGAAGAACAAATAATATTGATCTTAAAATTAACTGGATCATGAATTTCAAAATGCGAAGGGGAAAGTAGAACTATTGAGTACCTAACTAAATATTTTAGATATGTTATATCAAATAGAGTTGGTATTACCATAACTAAATAAATGCCGTAGTGGCGAATATGACATTTTTAGTTTTCGCAAGTAAGAGCGTTGTTGTCATTTTCCTCTATTTTCAACTTGTCCGGGACTTTTCATGAAAAGTGATACTGTATACAGGTCACATTTCATGGAAAGTCCTGGAGAAGTGGAAAATGGAAAAAAAAGAGAAGAACGCTCTGTTTGGCGATAACTAAAAATGGCATATACGTCACTTGGAGTCAAATGGGCAAGCTATCTGTACCTGTGGGTTGAAAAACGACATTTTAGTTGCAATCGGGGACTAGGAAATTTACGTGAGAGAGTGTCTTCAAAAGCGTGTACGAAACATAAGTTGTCTGTGATGTTTTGACCAGATTTGGCATCCTGTCATTATGGAAAAAGGGCATGGGATGGTATGCCGCTAGCATTATTCAGGTTATACTCCCAATTTATTGGCGACATCTCGAATGGAGAGATTGGAGTTTCGCTTGAAAATGCTAGCCACTCTTTTGTCCGTTACTGCGGCTCCCGGTTTTCGTCCTCCCCGAGATCCCGGCTTCCTAGTTGTCGAAATACGTTTTCCGAACAATTTTATTACTTTCTTTACTCTACAGAAATTGTCCAGCTAAGAGCTTCAGAGGCTGTAGATGCGGTAGAGAGCTGGATGCACTCCAAAAGTTTGCAGTTGGTTCACCACAAAACCGAGATGGTCCTGATATCAAACTTGATTTCACCGCAAACAGGCAGGATTACAGTTGGATCATGCACTATCGAATCGAAGTGTGAGCTTTAATATTTGGGTGTGATAATTGACGACCGGCTCAGCTTTTAAACCACGTTGAGTATGTGTGCAGCAACGGCCGCACTCACGGATATAATGGCGAACAACTCGGGTATTTGAAGTAGTCAGCGTAGGGTTATTTTGAGTGTTGTTTCGTCAATCCTTCGGTATGGAGGGGCGGCCTGGAAATCTGGTTTTAACATAAAATGTAACCAGCAGAAGTTGAACAGTGTACAAAGCGAATGAATTTGCGGGTCATCAGTGCAGTTACCACACCGTAGTCGGAGGCTGCATGCGTTAAAGTGGGAGTCCTGCCCATCTCGGTTTTGTCGATAGAGGATAGAGAAGCGGACAGGTGTTCGTTATTGCGCCATTGTGACGATCGACGTTAAGAATGCCTTCAACAACGCCAGCTGGGAAGCGATTGCCAAAGCGCTTCACAGGATGCGTGTTCCCAATACCCTCTGCAGGATAATAGGAAGCTTCTGCGAAAATCGAGTCCTGGCGTACGAAACCGAAACTGGATTACGATCTACTGTCCTAACAGCAAGTATTCCACAGGGTTCCATACTCGGACCTGTGCTTTGGAATGCCATGTATAATGAGGTGTTAACGCTGAAACTACCAGCAGGCGTGCAGATAGTCGGATTTTCTGAGACGATATCGTGCTCATGATCACCGGCGAAACAATCGAGGAGGTAGAAGACCTTGTAACGGTGTCCGTAGAAAGGGTTGGCATCTGGATGGAGGAAGTTGAGCTTCAGATAGCTCACCATACACCGAAGCTCTGCTCGTGACCAATAAAAGAGTTGTGCCGTACATGAAGATTACTGTTGGAAGGCACACGACATCTTCAAAACAGCATCTGAAATACCTTGGAGTAATGGTCGACAATCGCTTAAGTTTTAGTGCGCTTGTCAAATACTGTTGTGAAAGTGCATCGAAAGTCATAGATTCATTGGCCTGGATCATGCCGAATTGCCATGGTCCAAAAAGTAGCAAGAGACGTCTCCTTGCGAGCGTAGCACTGTCGAAACTACGATATGGAGGAGCGGCCTGAAGCTCCGCGATAGAGGTAGAGCGCAACAGATCAAAATTACGGAGCACACATCG
This sequence comes from Uranotaenia lowii, assembly GCF_029784155.1. Taxonomy (NCBI): domain Eukaryota; kingdom Metazoa; phylum Arthropoda; class Insecta; order Diptera; family Culicidae; genus Uranotaenia; species Uranotaenia lowii. The sequence goes on from NC_073691.1 coordinate 84,890,527, forward strand.
GCTGATAGCCATGCGAGTTTCCTGTGCATACAGGACCATATCAGTAGATGCAGCTTTTGTCATCGCGGGCATGATACCCATCGACATAACTCTGGCGGAGGATATGGAGTGCTACAAAGCAAGAGCTGTTAGAGGAGTGCGTAAAATTCAACGAGCAGCGTCAATGCTCAAGTGGTAAGAGCATCGAACAACGCAAGATGGACGCATGGGCTAATCCCGCGACTTTCACACTGGGTAAATCGGAAGTATGGAGGACGCAATTCCTTTCGGGTCATGGGTGCTTCAAGCAATACCTTCATGGGTTTAAGCTTATTAGCTCGCCTTATTGCCCGGAATGCGTAGATACAGAGGAATCGGCAGAACATGCTATCTTTGTCTGTCCCAGGTTCATTTCTAGGCGTCAACAACTTCAAAATTTGAACGCTGAAAACATTGTGAGTGAAATGTGTCGCGACGAACAGTTGTGGCGTGATATAGTCGACGAAATTTCGCAAATCATGCGCGATCTGATAAGAATTAGGAAAGATGATGAACGGAGAGAGCGAGATAATCAACCAAATTTGACAAGCTAATGGAAGGTCTTGGGCCTCGTATGACACTTCAATTCAAAAGCAACGCGATCTTAGGGCGCGGTATAACTCTAATCTGGACTCATACGTGTGGTGGGACTTAAAAGGTCTCACGTACTCAGCTACGATCTTTCCTGCAACAAAAGGAAGCGGAGATACCGTTCGGGGTGGTCGTGACGGGATTCTAGCTCGGTAGTTTCTCAATCGGCCATGCTTTGGTGGTTAGAAATCCTGCGGGAGCGGTTGCTGTGACGTATGCGAGTTATTTTGAAAGCGATACCTAATCGGCACACGTTTCGAGATCCCCGGGGTAGTGGATGCTGTGACGGGCGTGAGTTACTATGAAAGCACAGACAAACAGACAGGACACTCTATTTTCATTCTTCGCAAAACGATTTCTGAGCTAGGCAATGTCGCCACCAAGTAGCGCTGCTTCAATTTAAGAGAAATCAAAATTTCTCATCATGGTAGCCCTTGCGGTTTTGTTTGTTTACTTTGACAACCTGAAACCTAGTGAATTGCTTTTAAAAAGTGGATAGGAATTTTAAATTATTTTGTAACTTGCATGGCTATATCCGGTTATTGGAACTTCCGATGGTGCCTGGACAGTGATTCTACTTGGCGGAAAGCTAAGATCGATTATGGATTGCAGAAGCTGTTGAAAAGAAACAGTTGTTTTCTAGGAAAAATGCAGGTAGTATCTGAGTAGTATTTTAAACCGGAAAGTCTTATCAGCTGCAAAATTCTTTCAGAAGACATGAATCCAGCCTGTGAATACAACATACCCAAGTTGATTCTTGGAGTACGACTATTGGAGGTTGACACGGCAATTTATTCGAATAAACATACATCGTGCAGTTTAACTTGGACTTAGAAGTATGCCAATGTGTCCTGCATGGAGCATAGTTCAAAGTTTGTTTCTCTGTGCAAAGTGTACAGGATTCTCGAAGCATATCTGTTATAAATTTATGTGAATTTGTGTAAATGTTATAAATTTATGTGAGTATAATATATTACTAAATAAACGACGGAAAAAAATATTGGATGAAAATGTTCCAACTTTTTTGGGAGTCAATAAATCGTATAATAATCCTTAAATATTTGAATACTTGGCTATCTAAATAAAGGACTGGATCTAAATAAGAACGAACTAATGTATTGCAGTTTTGATCTCCGTTACAAATTTTCAACACGCTTCACTCCCGACGGATCAACGGGCATCACTGTGGCAGGAACACGGTAGAGGAAGTCACTATACTGGTACTGGATATCAGGTGATTTCAGGAAACCAAACTGGAATTCCAGAGTTGTTTTCGAAAATTCTTCATAAAAATGTAGAATTGTTTTCGAGCTATAAATCATCCTCATCTAAATCCAGCTGATAATAGTCGTCAAGAATTTGCTGGTATTCTACCCTTCAGAAAAGAATGGTTGTAAGCTCGCCGTTGTCTGGTTTGCAGCCATTAATCACTGGATGGTAGTTTATCGCTACTGTAATATTAAAAAATAGATTAAAACATAATCATTTCACTTCATATAGATACAATAACAAGATACTGTTCTGAAAATGATGAAACGGTTGTTTACTCTTCAAATCAAAACGCCAAATTGTCAAAGGTAACCATGATCACTTCTATTATCGAAATTGATTGGTAGGCAATGTCGGCAATAGATGGCAGTGTAATCGCTTTGCGAAAAATTGACCGGATTTTCTTCAGAGTGTCCTGTCTGTTTCTCTGTGATGAAAGTGTTATCAAACCGGCACACGTCTCGGGGTCTTCCGTACCAGTCTGAAGTTGGCGATAAAGGAGAGGGAGAAGGAGGAAAAGGGAGAAAGAGGATAAAGGAGAACGATGATCAAGGAGAAAGACCAAAATTGAGAAAGAGGAAAAGGAAAAGGTGCATGAGCACAGCCTACCCCTTGATGTAGTATCATAGCGTGAAACCGAGGGGCACATCTGGCACATGAAGCCCAAGGTGGTTTTAGTGGGACGAACTCACTCACGGCAGCAAACACCCGGCTGTTATGGTTTGAAGTCAAATTTCCATCTTGTAACAAAAAGATAGAGGACTCCTATTGCTTCGAAAATAGAGGCACGCAAAACGTGAGAACACGAGCCAGAGATAGCTCCATGCAGTCTTGAAAAATTTCGCCTTCATTCTCCTGAAAATGCCAAATTTTGAGAAAACACCTCAGTCACCCAGCTTTTTTCCGCGGTTCATGATAAACAAACAAGAGGTGCGTTCATGAAATTGTTGATACTTACGGTTGCGGCAGAGGAAATCTGCCGCTCCGTCGGCGAAACCAAAACAGTTTGTTTTGGTTCCGCATGCTTTGAGTCAATTCGCAATTGAAACAATAGCGGTGATGATTGATGATTACAGCTGATGATGGTAAACACGGTATAAATGTTTACATCATCACACGGTTAAGCGCGACAACACAAATTGGGTTCGTGGTAACACAACAGTGTTGCCAGGTATTCTGGGTAAGAATATCAAAGTACTCATTGAGAAATGAGTACTTTCCCGGTTAGGGAATATAAAATGTGGAAGTGACAATTAGCTATCGCTAATTAATATAGCTGTAATCTAATGACCTCATAGACGAAACATGAATAAAGATAACTGGGGACGAATAAACCAATTGGTTTAAAATCCCAAAAAAAAAAAAAAAGAATAAAGATAACTCTATTCCACCACTGAAACCTGCGTTTTTCAACAGGTTATGGGCCCAGATACGTCTGGGTTGGAAATTTTTGAGTTAGTTAGAGAGGGGTACTCTCAAGTTTCGTACTTGCGGTTAGCAAGTGGACCAGCCAGCAGCCAGAGGACCACCAGCCAGAAAGACCCGCCTGCGTTGAGACGACCCAGCCCAGAGGGACCAGCCAGAGAACCACCAGGCAGCAAGGTGTCCCAGGCCAGCCAGAAGGATCCACCAGAGGTCGAGTCCGGGGAGGTTCGCGGATTGAGAGGGTTACTCTCGATGCCATCACGAGCCACGTTGCGGTTAGCAAGCGTGAGTTCACGTCCGACGGCCGGGAGGAGTCCCAGGATCCGCAACCGGGATGCGCAGAGATGGACAGGTCCAGTTGCAGCAACACCCCTGATTAATTGGGTGGTGCTGATAGCCGAGAGGGTTACTCTCGTGCTTTTGTTGTGCGCTATGGTCAGCAGTTATGAGCTGACCCATGCGCAGAGGACCACCAGCGCAGAGGATTGTCAACGCAGAGGCCACGAGATGCTTCAGGTCAGCCAGAAGGTGCCACTGGAGTTCGTGGGCGGGAAGTCGGGTTCCGAGAGGGTTACTCTCGATGCCGACACGAACCGCGCTGCGGTTAGCAGCATGGTTTCATTTCCAACGGCCGGGAGGAGGACTCTCGGGATCTGTAACCAGGATTGGTCAGGTCCGAATGCTCCAGATGGAGGATTAGCCCGGATCGGAGATTGTAGGAAACTGTTCGAGAGGGTTACTCTCGTGATGTGGAGCTACGCTGCGATCGGTACGCGTGAGCTTATTCAAGCTTACAGAAAAATATTTCTGTGGCTTTGGCGGAGATGTTTTGGGCGACGGTTAGTTGCCAAATACTTCACCACTACATTCGATCCAGATGGGTCGCATGCAGCTGAACGTTGCCCTCCGGTTTTATGGAGCGCTCGAAGCGTTAAAGCAACGGAGCGAAAAGCTATGAAGCTGCAAGTCGAGACGATTATTCTCGTGCTTAGTAGCTGCGCTGCGGTTAGCATGCGCAAGCTTGTTTTCGGCGGATGGTTAATATTTCGGGTGCTTCTATGGAGGTGGTTTCAGCGACGGTTAGTCGCTATCGGAGTCAACCAATTCTTGCTGCCGATTCCTGCCAAAAGTGCAGATGCTCGAAGTCATCGCGATATGAAGACTTCGAACCGAAACGCGAAGATAGCTACAAGAGGATGCTTTTCTGGGGTTACCAGAAAGCAACAAAGAAACTCTGTTCGTTCGCGTGCTGAGGTTATCAGCCACCGGAATCAACGAATCAACGGTTCCGATGCCAGTCAGCATACGTCGCGAAACGAGAGCGACGACGAGAGTAGCGATGATGAAGATGACGATGATGATCAAGATTCCGTCAATCTCGAACCGGCCCAGAGACGCAGTCATCGAGCAGGAGAAGCTTATCAACGCTACGTGGCTAACGTAGCCGCTGATGATGAGGTAGAGCAACTTCGAATCGTCAGCAAGCTCAAGGGCCAAAGGGACTGCTTTTTCCGGAAGACCACCGCAGCCATGAAAGGAACGAGATTCGGGCTGAACGAAGTGAGGTTATCACTGAGCAGCCGTTCAACGATTTGATCGGTTGTTTGCATTCATCAGAATATCAGTGCTGCGGTTAGCGCACTTAGCAAATACCAGGCCAGCCCGGCGGATAGGCATTGGCTAGGCCTGAAGCGTGTTCTGCGATACCTTCGACGTATGACCAATATGGCGTTGGTATACCGCAGATACGCAAACTCGGATCCATTTCGAAAATCTTATTTCGTGGTCAACGAAACGTCAGCAGACGGTCAGTCTGTCGTCGACCGAAGCTGAGATAGGAGCCCTTTGCCATGCGGTCAAGGAAGGTTTGTGGTTAACAAACTTCCTTGGTGAATTGGGTGTGGTTAGCACTCCTTTCACGTTAATGGAGGACAACATCCCTTGCATACAGTATCTGGAAGAGGCACGGACTCATCAGCGGATGAAGCATCTGGATGTGAAGTATGCTTTCATAAGAGACATCATAAGAAGCGGTCAGCTATCTTTGCGACACATCTCTACTGAGGATCAGCCAGCTGATGCGTTCACGACGGCGTTACCAAGGGCGAGGCACGCGAAGCTGTTCAGCATTCTCAATCTGCGAATTGAGGGGAGGTGTTGATACTTACGGTTGCGGCAGAGGAAATCTGCCGCTCCGTCGGCGAAACCAAAACAGTTTGTTTTGGTTCCGCATGCTTTGAGTCAATTCGCAATTGAAACAATAGCGGTGATGATTGATGATTACAGCTGATGATGGTAAACACGGTATAAATGTTTACATCATCACACGGTTAAGCGCGACAACACAAATTGGGTTCGTGGTAACACAACAGTGTTGCCAGGTATTCTGGGTAAGAATATCAAAGTACTCATTGAGAAATGAGTACTTTCCCGGTTAGGGAATATAAAATGTGGAAGAGACAATTAGCTATCGCTAATTAATATAATTGTAATCTAATGACCTCATAGACGAAACATGAATAAAGATAACTCTATTCCACCACTGAAACCTGCGTTTTTCAACAATACTATATTTACAGTCGAGAATTTGTTTTTCAATTTTCTCCACACTCATTCGTAAACTGCCCTCACTGAAAATGAACATTTCAGATAATCATTTTCATGGTGACCGGAGCGAAAATGAAAGAAAATAAAAATTATTCATATCTGGGGAAGGAAGACTGAAATTTGCTGTATCGTTTTCTGTTTCGTTTTTTTACTGTTCGGCAAAAAGCCAGTAACTGTTGAAAAGATTTGTAATCGTTCAAATTTTAGCTTTAGATTATCAGTTTCGTGTAGCGAGTCATGCAACTCAGTTGTTTAGGTGCTAAATTTTGATTTAGCTATTTTTAGAACAACCATTAACCAAACCATTTTTATTTATCAGCTTCAAAACTTTAACGAAATTTGAGTGACTTAATACGCCTGATCATGCAAGAATTTACCAGAGCAAAATAAAACCTAATTGAATCATTGTTTTATGCAAAACAAGTGCATTTCAGCATCAAACAAGTTTTTTTCAAAATCACTAAATAAGAAAGTAAAATTTTGAACCTTTGCACTGGTCGGTAGATTGATGAGAGAAATTTGATTGTCTTTTTTTATTCAGTCTTCCTCCCCCAGATTCATATCATCCTGCTGATATTGTCACATAACGCAAATAGTTCCCAAAGCGCTGCAACCAAGCGACATAACAATGTTTTATTTTCAACCCCCGCGTGACAGTGATACGGGCAATCCAATAAATTTTTAGTTCCACCAGTCAGCAGGAATAATTACAGTTCCGCGGGCAACTCAATTAGAAAATGCGAGAAAAAGTCAGGATGGAATATTCATAGAAAAAATACGGAAATGGCATAACATTTTCTCTTAAAATCCAGAACTTTTTACTCGTTTTGTATATCACGGATATTTTTGAGTTTGAAATAACTATCGCAGTTTTGGAAGCTCTACAAGTAACACGATTTAAATCTTTTGATAAAATTAAGGATATTATGTTAGAATACAATGAAAAGTTAAATTAAAGTCACACTCTATTTATAGCGTTTGATTGAGCAATTATGCGATGAAAAGCAACTTGAAAATCCATAGGCGATCTATATCACACTTTATCCAGACTTGCCCGGATATTGAATACATAATTTGGAAAAGATCCGGTCCGATCCGGTTACCTAGTTTTAACAAAATGCATAAATTTGGCTTTGACGAATTTTCGGCAGCCTATAATACAATTCAAAATCTATAGATGTGTTTTGATAGAATAAATTTACAAATATTTTTCATTCTTTGTTTTCAATGAAAGTTTCTGGAATATTACCTCAAAATTTGAAAACAAATGCCCGAATTTTGCAAAGTTTTAGGATAAAATTGCTCAGATTTGCCGTTACCGGATACGACAAATTTTTGGGGACGTTACTTTATAAAAAATTATTGTGAATTTGAACATTATAATCCTCGTTATGTAGGTAGTGAGTGTTTTTTTTTTTATTAAAATATGATTCTAGAAAAAAAAAATTTTTAGTGAGATATCGAATAATAGAAAAAATAAACCTATGTAATAATTACTTGAATAAACAAGTAATTAGATGTTAAGTGGTTTATTTAATAAATATTTATTTCATTTTTCCTTGCATTCGTGTTTTCACCAATTGACACACAATGTTTGGACAACATTTGCTCCAGACAAGAACAACTGCTTCACACTGCTCCAGCAAATCTTATGAATTTTTATTAATTTTTCATTCCGATGTTGGTGCTCAACTGCACTGTCTCCATAACCAGCGCCTGTTCTCGGTCCCATAATGGCTCTAAAATATTTTATTAATTCAATATTGTTTGTTGATCATTAGTAAAATTCATTAACTTACCTGAACTATAATTCAATAGGACCAGTTCGCGGTTTCAAATTTCTGATAAGCTGACTGAAATTTCACATTGCAGTTCTTTTTCTCTTACTCACCATCCAACTGAAAATTTCAAAGCAGTTTGAGACAGACTGAAAACCTGGGGCGGGATTATGGAACTCGGAACAATCGAGTTTCGTTCGATTCGACCAACTTTGGCATTACCAATCTCGATTCGAATAGAACGTTTCGCGATGATCTACTACCCGATATACTCGAAATCTAGGACTTTAAAATTTAGAACTCGAACGAGATTCGTAATACTGATTTTAATTCGATTCGGGCTCAACTCGAAAAGGGTAACTCGAATCGAATAGGATTCATAATTTCACCCCTGATTTGAAATTTTCACTGACGTCTTGGATGAACTGAGAAAAGTTTAAATGAACATTCAGAAAGAGGAACGCCAATACGAAAGCGAAAAGCAAACTCTGCCGGTACACGTTCGTAAGAAGTGAAAGCTTTGAAGAAAATATAAAAAAAACATGATAATGAACATTATGTCAAATCAAAGTAGCTGCATTGAGAGAAGAAAAAAGTAGTAGTCGTTTTAATTGTTTTTGTACAGAAGATTTTTTTTTTTCATTTTCCATGGGTACTACCGATATATTTCAACACTGGCTCCATGGCCAACTGGCAGCAGCTGTGGGATAGCTCAGATAGAGGATGGTGGACCCATCGTTTGATCCCAAACATCAAGGAGTGAATGGAGAAGGCATGGATTTCTACATGACGCAATTCCTGACTGGTTATGGATGCTTCACGAAGTATCACCACAGGTACGGACATGCGGCCTAGCCGTTCTGCCTAACATGCGGTGACATGGACGAGACACCCGAACACGTGGTATTCTATTGTCCAAGATTTGAAGAGGAACGTGCCAATATATTCGCACCAGAAACGACAGCGGACAACATGTCGCAGAAGATGTGTGATGACATCAACACATGGCAGGCAGTCAGTGAGGGGCTCGCCCGGATAATGACTGCTTTGCAAAGGAGTTGGAGACTGACGCAAATTGCGATTGAGGTAGGATAACGTAGGTTAACTTTACTAAGCTAAGAGTCCGAAGCTATGAAATGAACTACGCAAAACAATCAGCGTAGCCGATGGGACCACAACGTGAAGATGATCAGGGGCGGTCAGGATGATATTTAATTTAAATATGAACTTCTTGGCGAGTGTCGCATAAGTAGCGCATATGCGTGAATTAGACACCCCCTGCCGAAGTATTGCCTTAGGGCAGGTACCGGTTTGGGAAATTGTCTGAGGCCCCAGGTGGAGTTTAAGGCATATGTATATACGGATGAGTATATAACGAGTTGACTCATTGTTCCCATGTAGACACGGCACTCGACGTGCATTGGGACCAATTCGTAAAATTCCTTCTTCGAATTTACTTGGAAAAAAAAAGAAAAAAAAAATATATATGAGGCCCTTAGAGCCAAAGGGGTATAAGTGCATAAAAGCTGATTTCGAGAAAAAAGCTCTTGAACTTCTTTGTGTTCCAGTAAATTCCATAGACATTTTTCATGAATTTTTTTCATGTGAATGATTTTCCTAAATAAAAACAAAGCATTTTACAACATTTTCCCAAAAAACAACGTTTATTTGACGTTTATTGAGGCGACACATATTTTTTAAATTTGGTACTTATACCCCTTTGGCTCCAAACACATGCACTTATACCCCTTTGCCACCAAATAAATTCGCTTATACCCCTTTGCCACCAACAAATTTTCACATCCATGTTTTTTGATCTTGGTGATATGGGTAAGAAACCATAAATATTCATTGCTACAAGAGTCAATTAGTTTTCGTATAAATATATTTTTTGTTGTTTTGATGAGAAATATACTCTGGTACAGTAGGTTAAGAGATTTCATGGCTGAAGATCGACCTTGTCTTGGCAACTTCTAGTAAATCTCTCATAACAACGTTTTTTTTCCCAGGATTAATTTATAATAATTCGTGCAAGGTATTTTCCACTAAATTCCAATCACCACGTGTTTTGTACGTCTTTGCCTAATCAATTGGGTATTGGAATGGGACTTGCGGTCACTCTGAGTTTTTTTTTAGGGTAAATTAACGATAGGCGCTTCAATATTAACCCAATTATCTCGTACAAATACATTTTTTTGTACTTTATAAGCCTTTAATCCGTGACACACTCCATATATCCAGAAATCAGGAATTTGTGATCCGCTAATTTGTTATTGAAATAGAAAAAATAATGAAATATGTATATTAATTTCATTTTCTACTAGAATTATCACTAAATGCAATCAGATGAATCACAGTTGATGGTAAGTTTTTAAACATCATCAGCTATTCAAAAGAAAAGTGAATTACATTTATTTTAAAATTTTTTGGTCCCGATGAAAAAACATTACTTTCATGAAATCAAGTAAGGGTTGGTGGCAAAGAGGTATTTTCTTTCACAAAACCAAAATTTATCACAAAGCATGTTGTTAATTGAACTTTATTCTAAAGGACCTTAATTTTTTTCTGTTTAGAAACAGAAATTGTTCCAACAGAACAGGTATTGAAACACAAGAGCGAATAGAATATTCGCTTTAATTGTGGAACAAATTTGTTTATAGGTATAATTAGCAGGTCATTTCTGAAACTCTGTTCTTCTTATTTTGAACTATGTTGAAACATTTTCTCTTTTGAAACAAAGTACAAATGAAGTTTTTAGCAATTTACATTATTCTTTGTGATAAATTTAGGCTTTGTGAAAGAAAATACCAAGAATTCATGGATTACGATGTTTTCCATATAAACATCCGTCCAAAAAAGAATGAAATCGTCTGCTGGGCGATAATGAACCTCATTTTCAACCCGGCACCATTTTTGATCACGTTCATCGATTTTGACGAAACTTGGCCTGGTATTAGATCAAACATTGTTACATCTTTGGACCAAATTTCAAGATTTTTCAATGAAAATTGTCAAAGATACAGCAAATTTAGTGAAGCAACTCCAAATTTTCCCTTTTTTACGGGAATAGCTGTATCTTTGTTTCCCGTCATTGTAAAGACTTTAAATTTTGTGGAATGTTAGTTGGATAGTTGATCTAGATTGTGTGAAATTTTCATGAAAAAATATTAACCGAGAGAGAAATGGTAGCTTGTTAAAGTTGGAAGTGGGTGCGCAGCTTCACGCGATTTCATTCTTTTTTGAACGCAACTGTATATATAAACTTAAAAAAAATAAACACACACACAGAGAATAATCTTGACTAAACTGTAGTTTAAATAGGGTTAAACTATTTCATAATCTTAATCATCAAAAAGTTTCTTAAACAAATGTTTATGTTGTGTAAGTGATGCTTTTTCTGAGTAATGTCACATGCAACCTAGTTTGACTGGAGCGTTTTGGTAATTGGATGTTAAATTTGATGTTTCCGCTAAATTTCCTATTATTCTTGTACTGTAAATTTCTAAAGTTCTTCCAGACTTTACTTTTTCTTACATACCACATCATAATGTTACACAATTTTCCAAACCCAGACTCACCGACAACATCATAAAGCCGCTTCCCATGGGCATGGGCTAAATAATGATAACCGACGCTCGGCAAGCGCAATTTGCTCCTGTGATCCCAAAGATCCACTCGACCGCGACGCCGCCAGCGATTCCGAAACAGTAAAAAAAATTAGATCGCCTCCGTTTACAACAGCGCATCCTGACTGAACTTCTACCAACATAGGGCAGGTACCGAAACACGCCAAACTTCCACAAGAGACCGATTTCCCCTCGTTGTTTTCGGTGTTTTGTGGAATTATTAGCTCTTGGAGTTTCGGTTTCTGGGGGGTGGTTGGTGGTTGGTTAAGTAGGTACTTTCAGGATCCTTACCAGAACCGGTAAAATCATATTGCTTCACATCCCGTCAGTTGTTGCTCTGTAGGTAAACATGAATGTCAGTAGAGAGCATCCGCTGCGTGGGTGCTGCTGCTGGCTGGCTCGCTGAATGATGATGACGGCGAGAGTGATCTGTGGGAAAATTTTGTGCTCCGGATGATAACAGGTGGTGCTGATGGTAGCAGCTATCAATGAAAGCGATACAAATAATGATGTTGGAAGCGCATCATCAGCGGGGGATGAACGAGGGAGCGGTTTTCCATTTACGGGTGATTGCATGTCATTTTCCCGACTCGTACCTAGCAGTAAGTTCTGTTGGTAGGTGCGTTTGATGGATGAATTCATTCGGTTTATTTGCAGTCCGATGCATTGAGTCGACCAAAAATCAGAAGGTACATAATTCATATTTTCCCACAATTTTGACGACGGCTAATGAGTTAATGCCAGGATGCGAGGATTTTTTTTAGTTATCGGACCAAATACTTTATTGAAACCTAAAGCTTTTCAAACTTTTATTATTATTATTTGGAAAGCTTCCTTTAATTCAGAAAACTGGTTTGTTGAGCAGATTGAAATAAAGTAGGTATAACCTTCGACGGCGCTTAAATCATGTAATTTTCGATATTAATCGCAGCGAACTAAATTGGACTGCGCACTCATGAATGCGACATTTGTGCGAACTTGTACATTCGTGCGACCAGTGTAAAATCTGTCGGAGTTCTACACGCTAACCTTTTTTCAGTAAACCTTTGTACGGATAACTGCGACTGCAAAACATTGCACGAAATCCAATTTTCAATGAAAGCGATAATAAATTAATAACTTTTATTGCGAAGTAGAGTGCTACCACACAGAACGGTGAGAGGTAGGCGTTGGTTCAGGAAAATTTTGTTTATTTTTCAATTTGAAGAGTGAAATTTGTAGTAAACTTTGAGAATGTAAACTGATACCAGATGGTCCGCAAATTTCTACATTCTTGATTTGGAAGGCGTTTAACTGTGGTTTTTTCTGAGCCCATTTTCGAAAGCATATATCACGAATAAAAGCTCTGTCCTATTTCCGGAGGATTCTTTTGCCGGAAGAATTATGTGTATTGGCATGTTGTGTGTAACAAAACTTCAGAATCTCTGGCTCAAAATAGTTTCTGGTTTGAAACGTTGAAGTTACTAATCGTGTTAAGAAGAAGTGATCGTAATCTCCCAGGAGAGCAGTCGATTTTTTTTCGGGTTGCGTTTCCGTTGAATCGTCGAACGAACGCGTGAAGGAACGAAGTCGGTTGGAAAAGTGCTGGGAAAGTAACGGAGTGAACGATATTTCAAGTTGGTGAAAAACAGCAGTTCAAACTACAGTAGAAGTGAGAGGAGAAGGGAAATATTTAAAAGTGAAAAAATGGGATTGGCTGTGAAATCTGGTAGCTAGAGGAATGCGCAGAAATGAATAAAGGATATTGTCTTAACAATTTTAAGAATATGAGAACTGGAGAAATGAGGGGGAAAGAGCTCGTGGGTTGATTGATATTGTCGAGTTGGTCAAAAATCCTGCTGATGGTTTCGGCCGGATTGCTTCGATTAGTTTTTTTTTATAAAAGACGTGATAAGACGTGAGGAAACGACTGGAAAGCTAAGTATATTTTTTCTTTTAATTTGATTCAGTAAAGTTTTAATTTTAACGTTTATTATTGAAGGACCGGAGCATGGGGGACATGTTTATTTAGCATATGAATAATGTTAAATATTTCATCTGATAGCTCACATAAAACTAATAATCTACTGTTATACGAATGCTTTTGGAAGAATGTTTTGTTGGGGGGAGGGGGCTCACATTAATTATATTTTTGTTATTTTAATGTCTCTCTTCAAGAGCAAGCAAAGGCGCTATACCCATGGTCAAAGATCAGAAATGATGGTGCATCAAAATCCGAAACTTTCAACTTTTTTAACGTTGAAACAAATACCTAAATACCTAAATTATCAATTTTTTAAATTATTGGAAAAAATAAGTAAACTATAATATCATTAATTTTATCATGGGGTTTTGGATTTCTTTGCAGGAGCACAGAAAATTTTAGCATATGTGCTCCCAACGTTACAATCTAGTTATAGCCATGGAAACGTATGGAACTGTTGTCCACGCTTCTTCCTCCCTGTGTTTTAGTTGTCTCTGCGTCCAATACTGCACTGTGGGCCCGGCCAAGTTAGGATGAGTAGTAAATGTACTTTTACTACTCACCGGGATGCTGACAAGATCTGGCTGTGCATGTATCGTAAGCATAGAAGTAAGTGCTACCACAGAGAACAGACGCCCAATAGACGATTTCATTCTTTTTTGGACGAATGTTTTTTATGGATAATATTATAATAAATATTTTTATATATTTTTTTTTATGAAATAGAAATTTCACACCAAAATGCTGTAAATTGATTGAAACTTCATTGCAACATTCATCCTTCACATTGCAACATTCATCCTTCATTCAAAAAAGAAAATGTTTCAACAGAGTTGAAAATAAGAAGAACAGAGTTTCAGAAACGACCTACTAAATATACTGATAAAAAAAATTTGATACACAATTAACCCTTCGTTTCATAAAGTAACAAATTTGCAACAATTAATGTATGGAAAAAGTGAAAAATCGTAATTTATTTTAAATTTTTTTCTAGATGTACTCATCATTTCCAACTATAAAAAATGATTTTAAAGGAAAATAAAAAAATCATGAAATGAAGGGTTAAAACGACTATAGTATTCGCTCTTGTTTTCAAATGTCAGTTCTGTTGGATAAATTTCTATTTCTAAACTAATCAGGAAAGTAGTTTCTATCAATTGACTGGAGAGAATTTCACTTATTTTTGGACTACTGATCTGCCGTTGGAAGCATAATTGTCACATGTTACAAAAAGGCAAAGTTAGAAAAACGCAATCAAAGCTTCACAAAAAGACTTTGCTGTTATCGCACAGTTTCGCAATTTTTGTTGACTTCAATGACGTAGATCTCTAAAGTATACTCCTATTATATGAGCCTCGATTAAATTTTTCGAAAATGAACAATTTTTTTCAATGAAAATCCTTGTGTGACGTTTATGCCACGAAATTCTATGAAAAGTCGAAAAATGTACGCATATTTGTCACACCACGAACATTTTCCCAGTATAGTTGTTTGGTTTGGCATTTCGTTTGTGGCTCTTGTGTTTTATTCGTGAATGCTTAATTTGAAAAAAAATCAGGTTTGAATCGGATTATTTGAAAGCGTACATTATCTGGTGACAAACATGAAGTCTTTAATGGGTTCGAACAATACAACGGCACGGGGGAGTAATTTGCGGCAGCTAACTTACTTTACAGGAAGCAACATTTCTTCAACTAATTGTCAGCTGCCGTGCTGAAAATGTTTCAACCGTGAAAGAAGCGATACCAGAAGAGCACAATCCGGTATTTTGCGAGGTGCGTAAAAATCAAAAACCCAAAGCAAAACCAAAAAAGAAATGGTCCACCGACAATCACTTATGGCCATCCTGGACAATTGTGGATTACAGTTCCACTGCGCCGGAAGTATAATAATTTGACTAATGTTGTGAAGCGGGTTACGTTTACATGCACTCTTCTAAGCGCCAGCAACGAACCCGAAGCAGTTTGCAGAGTTTTTCTTACACATGTACATGGGATGTTGCGAAAACAGTGACCCTTCCCTTACTTTTTATCTCCGTGATCCCCTCCAGACTATCAAGGACACGTATGCCAAGTTTGGTGGAAATCTATTTTAACGTTCCGAAGTTACAATACGTTCATTTCTTGAGTGTGACAAATATGCGTCCAATCGTCTCAGTGTGACAGTTATGCGTCCATTTGTCCCAGTGTGACAAATTGACTTTGAATTTTTCTTGAAATTTCTATAATAAACTTTATGTTTCGACAAAGAATTTCAATAATACGTATCAAATTATGACCATTGACATAAACAAGTAAAAAACGTTGAAATGTCACATGTGACAATTATGCGTCCATCGGCAGTGATGCAGTCAAAATAACTATCAGTTTTGAAATAAGTTTTTGCACTTCTTGAACGGTTATCGTCAGAGGACGAATCGGTTATATCCAGCAAATTAGAAACATTCTTGACAATCAGTCTTACCCTTCAGAACTGGTTCAAGACATCTCAAAGCGGACTACTTTCAAGTAAGTTTTTGCATCCCATTGTTCAAAATTTAGTACCGACTTCTAGCGTGAAGAAAATAGCGATTAACTTTTAAGATATCCGAAACTTAAATGGCGATTTTCTTGAAACAAACAGTTCACACGATCTGTTGAAAACTAACCAAAATTTTGTTTTTTTTTGCCTCAGTTTCGTTTTGACAGTTCTCTATGGTGTGTTTGGAGACATCTGGTGGACCAGCCAAAAAACAAAAATTGGATCAAAACGATCGTTGGAAATTTTACGCAAGTTTTGTGGGCTAGCTTGTACGTCTGTTCTCTGTGATATAACTGCTTCTAATTTGCTTCTTCCTCTTATATATACCTGTTTGGTCGTCAGAATTTGAAACACATATACCTCGTACCAGTAAATTTGTTAGGATATAACGAGCAAAATTATTTGGATAGAAAACGTAAAATGATTAAAAATTCCGAACAAAGTTACTACTTAATTTCGCACCCTCCACGATTGCGGTTACGATATGGTTTCGCTCTAATTTCGACACCCGTTCTAAGCCGGGCTTAGTTTAGTTTAGTAGCTGTCAAAACAATCAATTATTGTTATGCGATCGACATTTGCCAAGTACCTACCAGGTACCTAATAAGCCTCTTTTTTCCTTGAGCCATGACCGCAAAGATTCGACATTGCCCAGGGTTGCCCGGCTTCTTTCTGATAACTCTGTAGGTAAGTTAGACTGTGGGTCGGCGCGTCAG
Source organism: Uranotaenia lowii (assembly GCF_029784155.1). Taxonomy (NCBI): domain Eukaryota; kingdom Metazoa; phylum Arthropoda; class Insecta; order Diptera; family Culicidae; genus Uranotaenia; species Uranotaenia lowii. Next base: position 84,907,040 of record NC_073691.1, read on the forward strand.
CTGAGCCTTTTCGAAGTGGGCGAATAGATTGAAGGAATGCACTTCTTTTTGTTTGTTCGGCTTACAGACAGCTGATGCCGACTGGCTGGCTGACTGACTGGTGCATATTTGCAACATTTTTGCCATACCTTCCCCGTGCGCCGAAATCTGTTTTGGAACTGTGCACTGCGGAATCGCTCAGAACCACGTGAATTTACCGCATCCACTGCAATTTATCGATTCGGTGAACACACGCGGCCCCGCCCAATGCTATTTCGCCGGCGAAAAGTTGAACCACATTTTGAGGAACTTTTTTATCAGATTTTTTTCTGCCAAACATGTTCGTTGATCAAACAATTTAACTCATTCCTAATTGGTGTTGGATGTTTGCATTCAAAAGTTCATTATAAATATGTCTAACATTTATAAGTGTTTCTATGCATATTGAAAAAAATATTTTTTACTTTTTTCTCAGGGATTTTAAGCCAAGTTGGTTTATTCATCCCGATGTCAAAACTCATTAGGTTATCATATTGGAAACAAAATACTTTTAAAGTTGGTTTTAAGTCCTAACACAAATAATGTAAACATAATAATGGTGGAAACTGACGAAAATTAAGATATGAAAGTTAAACCATTTAGTAACCGTGCTCGATATTGACCATTATCATGAACTTCTGTCAGAACTAAAGCATATTGTGTAGGAATTTACAAATTGAGATGTTTCACCAACATGTACGCTATTTTTTTACATCTTTTGACACATTTGTCAGACATTAGTTAACGGCACGTTCAATTGCTTAGCAAAACACGCGATGCGTAAAATTGATGCGAATTCCATAGTCTATTTAGCAAAAATTAAAAGATGTACAATTTGTTGAACAAGCTAAGGCATTTGCTGCCGGGGAGTAGGGGTGCAATTCATGCGGGTTCTACAATCTCGTCGACTTGGCCAGCTCTAAACATTCATTTTTACTTATTAACACCGTGTAATCGGATTGTTTGGCCGATGCGATGGGGGGCACCTGTGAAACCTATGATTAGACAGACTCTCTTGTGGCCATACGGATACCAATAATGCAAAGTAGAAGACATACATACATACCTATCTACGCCCTGTCCGTCTATTTAAGTAGGTGACTCAACTGCTTCAGAACGATGTCAGTCTGTCTGTTTGTCTGGAGCCAGAAAAATACCATACACCAGAATTAGGTGAATTATTAGTTTGAGGTGCTGGGATCGGGTTGGTCAAATTGTTGCAACTTGATAATCTGATTGTGCAGCACATCAAGTTGTTCAAGTTCGTCAAATCCATCACAAATAATCATACCACTTAATACTGGTTCGACAATGAAGTTTGCTCTTGACTGGCGCCGGCCTTTTAAAAGCATGTGAACATGGAAATAAAATTAGAGGTGATTGCGAGAATTAGAGTGGTCAAGTGGCTCCTATATTAAATCTTCTTATCATGAATCATGATGAATAACTCTTTTTTTTTGGAGACTTTCATTAGATGGGTATTAAAGTACAATGGTATATTCAAGTTTTATTTACTAAGAAATTTCATAAAAGACTTCCGAACCTTGTTGAAAATTAACTGAAAAAGTTATTTTTGATAAACTGATTTTTAGAGGTAAAGTTTTCTATTTAGCCAATAGCTTGGAGAATAATTATTTTAGAAACTTGACATGAGACAAAGCTATAGAAAATTTGGTTTTAATGAATAGAGAAGTTAGAAATTTTATCTCTTTTGTAGGGGGATTAATCTTATTTTTTTTTAAATTATAGAACTGATTTCACTGACAAACTTCTCTGAAGACACCACTAACTTAAAATGTGAAATAAAAAAGTTATAAGCAACGACCACATTTTTCGCATTTTTTACCACTGTGCAATGGTTTAATTTCACACTGTTTTATTATTAGTTTTCCAGAATCCAGAATCGATTCAGGAATAAGGGGTCGTGACAATCTGGCCGGATTCGGAAAGAAATATGTCATATGTCAGAAATATGGTGGACTTACTAAATCATATCCGATTTAAATTGACTTTAGACGACATTTCATACGATCTTTTCATTATGCAGTAGGAATTGCGATTTGTAACACCATTGTTAACGATTTAGTTTATCATTTCTGAAACGATTTCATGTTTGCTGGAATGTCAAAGTTTTTGGATCGAAACTTGCGGCATATGAGAAGAAAACTCTTTGCCTCGACATGAAGCGAATCCATAGGAGTATCGATTCGGGGCTATGGCCAATCTAGCCGGTTCCGGAACGACATATTTCAAAGTTATCGGATCGCTACTTGTGGTATATGAGAAGATAGCTCTTGGCGGATCTCACGGTTGGTGTCATTGACTGCGGTTACCACTGAGCTGAAATAGACAAAGTCTTCGACTATCTTCAGCTCGTCGCCGTCGATCGCTTCGCGTTTCAGTTTGTGGTAGATCTCCTCCACCGTCGCAGATAATCGACGGACTATATCAATGTAGTCCCGAAATCTGCACACAGAATCCGTGTTCCATCCATCATTGCTGATCAGTCTGGTCAGCTTTCCAGAGAAGCCGTTCTCGCCCATGATTTTCCATAGCTCGTCACGGTGGATCGTGTCTTATGCGGTTTTGAAGTCGATGAATAGGTGGTGGGACTTGGTGTTCACGGCATTTTTGGAAGATGTGCCGTAGCGTGAAGATATTGTCCGTCGTAGACCGTCCCTCCATCAAGCCGGTCTGATAACCTCACACGAATTTGTTTGCTTGTGGCGTTAGGCAGCGGAGTAGGATTCGGAACATCACTTTGTAGGCGGCATTGAGGACAGTGATCGCTCGGTAGTCCAATTTGTCGCCCTTCTTGTAGATGACATATGGCATATGGCATATGACCCTCTCCTTCCACTCCTCCGGTAGCTGTTCTGTGTCCCAGATCCGGACCATCAACCAATGTAGCCAATCGGCCAACTTGTCCGGGCCGATTTTGATGAGTTGAGCTGCGAAGCGCTCCTTCCCAGTCGATTTGTTGCTATTCAGCTAGCGAATGGCTTCCTTAACTCCACTCATTGTAGGGAGTGGCTCCTTTACGTCGTTGGCTACGCCTGCGATGTACCTTCCCCCACCGTCTTGGTCTCCTGTATGTGCGCCGTTCAGGTGTTCTTCGAAGTGCTGCTTCCATCTTTTGATCACTTTACGATTATCCATCATGGTGCCTCCATCCTTATCCCGGCACATTTCGGCTTGCGGCACGAAGCCTTTGCGGGATGCGTTGTACTTCTGATAGAACTTTCGTGTTTCCTGCTCCAGCTCATCGAGCTCCTCCTCCTCCAGGTTGCGCTTTTTCTCCGGGAAATTCGAACATGCTACCACTGTCCAGTGTCGGTGATTTTCCACGTTTGGACGAGTGCTTCTCCGCCCTACTGCCGTCCTCGTGGTGTTTTCTTCGTCCATTCACGGATCGGAACGAATTTGCAACCGGACCGATTAATGTCAAAATATTAGTTGTCAGTTCAAATCTGTCCGGTTTTCTTTCGAATTCTGTTAGATTTTTCTGACCATTTCTCCGCTGCCATGAAAATCTGTAAGAATGACAGAAATCGAAATCGATCAGTTCGAATCGGTTAGATTTCGATTCGAATTCTGTCAGTTTTTCTTGACGGGACAATCATTCGAAAAACGATCGGTTTGGTTTTGTTTGTCGCACGCCCCTTTTTCGTTTCCGGCCTTATTATTTTATTTGACGCCCGTTATCTAATTAAGCGGCTGGCCTTTCAAGCTCTCCACAGTCTGCTTCATGCCTAACGCATTCAATTTGCTGAAACAAGGTTGTGGAGGAAAAGCTGGGGGAGCTTCGGCCACAATTTCATGGTACAATTTCTCCAATTCACTGTTCCGCTACTACCAGAATCTGAGACAGGAGTAAAACCCCGGCAGTGAAACAGTTTACCGCAACAGAGCCCTCAGCAGAAACATCGACCCTCAAGAAATTGCCATCATCGACGAAGCCTGCTCCCTCTTCAACACCTTCACATCATTCCCCGGACGCAAAAATCTTGAGAAGACCACCATATGTGCGCTACATCGGTACATTCTGTACCGGGCTCTCGAAACACAGGAAGATTTCTTCAATCCACTATGCATGAATCCTTGCAGCGGCAAAGCGAACCACATGCTTAACGTCATCCGCTACGTTACCTATCACCATTCGCGAACCGGAGTCAGTTGGTGCACCGATGCATCACAGGTAGTAATAGTAAAAAAAGAGTACCCAAAATAACCCAGCTTATAACCTCTTACACGGATGGTCTGGTCGCCGATGGATGCTTCACAAGATCGTCGATCTTTTGGGGGAACTGAACATCACCAAAGAGCTGGATGTGTTGACGAACAATCGAGCACTTGGGCCACCATCATCGGCAGGTCCCAAGTAACAATTTTAGCTTTATTATGGTCAGCAAAATATCGTTTGGACTATCGCATTAATCTTCATAAAAAGCTAAAGCGCATTCTATAACATCACCTGGACTCTAATAAAGCCAAAATCAGGCTATTTGGCCCTACCCTAGAAACGTCATCAAGACATATAATTGTTGGTCATCAATTTTGGTCACCAAAGCTATTAAAAAGCTATTATAAAACAGAGTTTTTTTTTTATTTTTTCCAGCAACCATAATGGTTGATGAATGATGATTGAATTATTCAGATATGATCTGGTAAAATTAATAGCTAAAAAAACCAATGTTTTAACCATATATTGAGCTTCTTTTCTACTGCCAGTCAAGATTTTAGGTAAAATGTATATGAAATAGTATCTTAAAATAAATGCGCTTCGTCAAATCTGATGGTCAATCATAATGGAATTGATGGAAAAAGGCCTGAAATTTTTTTTTCCAATGCTTGTATTGTGAATCCATCAACATGGCGTCAGTTTGTGCCCTTCGATTTTGCAACCAACATGGCGTGAGTCAATTCATAGTTTTATTATGGTTTAATGATGACCCCAAAAAAAGCTACGATTTGACGTTTCTCTCGCAAACCAACCAATTACACGCTAAGGTTGAGTTCCTCATTTCTGAGTTGTTAATCATTAGTACAGTAAATGAGGACAGACTTTTTGAATGAAAAGGGATTGGTTTTGAATGACCCGTGGAATAAATCATGAGTTGAAGTCGAATTTCGTTGTCTGACGCCATCTTGAAATCCAAGATGGCGGCTTCCGCTGAACTTTAAAATGGTATAAATGACTTGAAATCGCATGAAACCCCAACAAAATGGGTATCGGGTGAAAGGGCTAAACGAGTAGAAGTTGAATTTCGCTATCAGACGCCATCTTGAAATCCAAGATGGCGGCATCCGCTCAACTTTTAATGCTTAATGCTGACAAATAGTCGCATTAAACCACCACTATACGGGTATTGGGTGAAAGGGCTAAACTAGAAGTCGATTTTTTTCTTTCCGACGCCATCATGAAATCCAAGATGGCAGCTTCCACTGAATTTAAAATACTGTTAATCAATGAAAATCGCTTGAACACAACTTTTTTCACGTAATACGGGCCCCGTTCGTTTTTGGCAACATTCGATTTTGGCAACATTCGATTTTGGCAACATCCGATTTTGGCACATGTGCCAAAATCGAACGGTTTTTAGAAGCGACATTACTTTTTAGTTTTCTCTATAACAGGACCAATATATTTTGGACAAACACCAAAAATACGTTTTAACGTTCAGAAATAGTGATAGAATACAACAACAAAAACAAAAATTCTAAAAAAATTATAAAGTACTCAAAAATTACAAAAAGATGAAAAATTGAAAAAAAATCAAAAACAAATACAAACAAGAGACTAAAAATTACAAAATTAACTTAAAATGATGAAGAATGGCAAAAACAGCAAATATAACAAAAAAAAAACAAAGATTATAAATCAAACAAAAATAGTGCAAAATGCATAAAAAACATGAGAAAAAAACTATAAAAATTCTAAAAATGGTCGGAAATTGATTTAAAATAACGTTAATGATAACAAAAAGAGTTATTTTGTAGAAATAGGAGAAAAAAATTTCAGAAAAAAAAACCGTTCGATTTTGGCAACATTCGATTTTGGCAACACAAAATGTTCGGGCATGTTGCCAAAAACGAACGGGGTCTGTACTACATTAAAACTACTATTTTAAGACAATTTAGATCATTTTAAATCACTTTTATTATTTTTTCATTATGTTTCTAATGCATTTAGCACTTTTCTTGTTTTGTTTATAGTTTTTGTTTTTTTTTGCCATTTATGTAATTCTATTATTCATATCATGCTATTATGTTTAAATTGTATTGGTCTTATTCTTGCGAAAACTATAAGGTTATGTTGTTTCTGTTAACCGTCTGATTTAGGCACATGTGCCAAATTCGATGTTTCCAAAATCGAATGTTGCCAAAAACGAACGGGGTTTGTATTGTGGTGGTTTTTGTGGGATTTTCAGTCACTTACAGATTTTCAGAGAAACCCGAAAACAGATTTTTGACTTCTATCATTTAGCCTTAGCACCCAATACAATATATTTGGGAGTTTCATGCTATTTTCATTCATTTACAGTATTTTTAAGTTCAGCTGAAGCCACCATCTTGGATTTCAAGATAGCGTCAGAATGCAAAAATAAACTTTTTATAGCTTATCCCAATTGACAAAAACCCATATTTTGGAGGTTTCATGCGATATTCAATGATTTAGAGCATTTTTAAAGTTTATAGAAAGCTGCCATCTTGGATTTCAAGATGGCGTAAGATAGCAATATTCGACTTCTACTCGTTAAGCCCTTCCACCCACTACCACCTGGGTTTCATGTCATTTTCAGTCATTTACTACATTTTAAAGTTTAGTGGAAGCCGCCATCTTGGATTTCAAGATGGCGTCAGATAGCGAAATTCAACTTCTACCGGTTGATTTCTTTCAACTCATACCCCTATAATATAGGTTTAATGCGATTTTCAGTCATTTACAGTATTTTCAAGTTGAGTGGTAGCCGCCATCTTGGATTTAAGATGGCGACGGGCAACGAAATTTGACTTCTACTCTTATTCTACTCTCTTATTACTTTCACCTAATAACCATATTGTGAAGGTTTCACGATATTTTCAGTAATTTACAGCTTTGAAAATAAAAGCGGAAGCCGCCATCTTGAATTAATGATGGCGTCAAGCAACAATTTTTTTTCCTTCTATTTGGGCCCTTTCACTTAATACTCATATTGTAAAGATATTCATACCACTTTCGGTGATTTCAAGTTTTCAAAGATGTATTTTTTAAATTTTAACTCAAAACCAACACGCATAACTTACCAAAAATGTGTAAAAATGGGAGTTCCAATTCAAATATGTGCTATCTAATCTGAGCGTGTCCTGTTTTGACATCTTGATCGAGAACTGTCACTAAGTTTTATGGCGGTTTAATAATCATGCACTGAGTGCTATTATAGAACATGCAAAAGAAAGCTTGGAGCAAACTTCTAGGTTTGTGTTTTATTATAGTTTAAAAAAAGCATTCACAACTCTTTCAAAATAACTAAAACAGCATGTTTAATAAAAGTTTTATTAGCGTTTTCAAAACCATCTGAAAACATATGGTCGAAAAAAAATTATAAGCATTCTGCATGACCATAATAAAACCGCCATAAAACGAGCTGCACAAAAAAATGCCCAATTAAACCATGATAAAACTTCCTAATGCTAGTTGGCATAATCTGTGTTACTTGGGGTGTTGGACTTGTCCGAGGAAATTCGGCCGCTCAAAGTGGACTGCCGCGGGGGACAATTGTGAAGAAAACTCCCCACCCGGTTTCCACTGTCGAGTTCGGAGGATTCATTTCTGTTCGAGCGTTCGGAAATGCTTTCATCAGTCGTTTACGTTCGAACTTTTCGTCAACGCAATACTCTATCAACTGACTCAATAATCGT